>NW_018127949.1:2819024-2830507 GCF_001952655.1 Monopterus albus
GCTCATTTGTTTTTATGCCGAAGTACTGCCATATAGCACTTCGCGCCCCTCGTTTGTCCACAAGTTGCGGGGTGGTGACTGTTACAGCAGCCATTCTCCTCTCCGTGCTCCTCTCTCTCTCTCTCGCTCTCTCCCTCTCCAACGTCTCTGCTCTCTCCAAGCTTTCCTCCTGCTCCGTTTGTTGCTCCAGTCCACGCTGCTCAGTGAGCAGAGGACGAGGAAGCTGGTTCCTGCTCTGTTTTCCTCTGTTGCGGGTGGGCGCTGCAAGTACCGTTCCCATCCAAATGCAGTATAGTACCATTTTAAATGCCTCAGTACCGCAGTACCATACTAGTACCGGTATATCGTGCAACACTATATGTGACTGGTCCATTTTACTTTGAATGGAGGCAACGTCCATTCCCTGATCTAATACCCAATACATTATCACACACACCCTAAAGTGGTTCATAAGGCAATTCATGCATGTTTCAATGAATGGAACCAAATGAAACAATAAAGCTACACTATGTTTAGCAGCCATTATTTGCACAGATGTACAGTAACAAGTCACTACAATGAACATGAGTCAGAGATAAATTCATAAATGAGCAGATGCATAAATGACTGAACAAGTGAACGAATCCATTACTGAATAAATTATTGTTGTGTCTGAAGATTAAATTAAAAGTATATTTAGAGATCCTAATCCTCAAAAGATGTGTTAACCAGCCACTACTATGAAACATGTCAATACAAAATAAAGGAGTGAACAGAACGAACAAGTGGATGCATTTAATGGCTAACCATTACTGTGTTATCATACTTCACCTAGATATTGTAGTGTTTATTCTGAAAAGGAGGCTGTTCAGAGAGAGATGAATGAGCCAACAAGCGATGTAAAATGAAATTGATTAAATTGAATTAAAGGATGAACCTTTGTTTCCAGGGTCAATATTATTCACACAGACTTGGTAACTAGACATATTATTGAGCTCTCTGAGCCATCTCAAGCACAACATATTGGCCTAACATTTCTGGCTAGTCCAGGGAAGAGAGGATGATGATACTGAATCCTGGGAATTCAAAAGAAAAGGACATGTAGTGTTGAGGGACTAACAACCCACTCACCACTTAATCATGCTCTAATTTCCTCTGTCAAATATGTGCAAGCAAAAGTGTGAGTGGTGCAGCCAGCATAACATTAATGACGCCAGCTTACAACTTAGCTGACATGTGATCACCAGTTAGCCTAATTGGTGTGCAGAGATTTCCTTGGCTCAAGGAGTAAGCAAAGCAGAGCCAACCAGCTACAGAATGTTTGCTATGTCATGCAAACCTCATAATTATCATTCATTAGACACAATGTATCATGAAGCTGATCGACCTGTAAAAACCATATAAATGGATTTTACAGGATTTGTACAGTGTATTATAGTTCACTGGGTTCATTTCTCCCCAGCTTTAGCTCTCAGTATGGCTCCAGTGTCTGATTAGACCATTGTAAAGTAGTGCAAACATTAGCACCTTTTGACATTATCCACCCCTGTTTTAGTCTTTACAAAACAGCTCTAATCTATGCTGTCTTTCAGGGTTTTTGGCCAAACCAGACTGAAATTTATTCAGATTCCCTCTTGTCTCTGGAGACCTACGGCCCCTGTAATAGTGGTTCAAGCCAATTAGTGGAAAGGGCTTGCAGTCAGAAGTGTCACTTCAGTTACATCAGCCAACTGAATGTAACCTCTGCTAAGAGTGTTTTCTCGTTAATTGCTCGTCTGGTATTATGAAGCACAGAAAAGGCCATGGACAAAAGAAAAACTAAAGCACAACATGTAGAAACTGCCGCACTGAAATTTATAATTGATGCTTATGTAGATACAACAGTTACAGAACTTAGGTTTTTCTGTGTTCTTTGGCCGTACCTTTAAGATGCCTTAAACATATTTTACTGGATAATCAACTTTTCACAGTAAAACATTTGAAGACTCTGCAGATATTTATAGCCTATACTGATAAGCTAGGTGTGCAATGACTGCAAATGTCCCATCCATGGAACAAAAACGCTCCTCATGGATACTGTCCACAAACTCTCACTACTCACTGACACAACTAGGACATGCTATATATTACAATATCAATAGAATGCTCCAAATCTCAGAATTTCAGCTAAAATACTAGAGCATTTTATTGTCCCCGTAACACAACAGCCGTTTTAAAATTTTCTCTGGGAAAGCACACACAACAAATAGTCGCTCCCTACCTTTCTCTTTTGTTGTTTGTACTTATCCCAGATGTGCAGGCCTGTCCAAGTGGCCATAGCTGAATATCGTTTCTATCACACTCAAGCATTAGTTCAACAAACACAGCGTCATATTGATAAAATCTTCACTTATTTTACGCTTATGCTAACTATATTATCACAAGCACCGCCATATTTTTGTATGCAGGTTTTACACGTTAAAAAACGCCCCATTTACGCGCGTATAGGTCTTCCATTGGTCAATTAGCACGTCAATCAATAAAATCAGTCAAACACATTGGTAAGTGACAGTGTAACCTCTTACCTTTTGGCAAATCATGGGCTTTGCCGATATGATTGACAGGGTTTGTAGCTAAAGAAATTACGAGTTCAGAGAGGTAACACATCCTGGTAAAATATGTGCATCTTGTTTACTACTCTGTTAAAGGACCCATCATTAATTTATTGTCATTAATTTGAAGGCTACTGAGTAAATAGTATTTAAATAGTTCATGAATTGTATTATTTCTGTGAAATAAACACTTTTAATAAGTTATTTACTCTGTTATATTAGTATGCACAAAATATCAAGTATGTAACAAAATATTTGACAGAAATGGAGGTCCACCTGGGAAAATCCCCACAGACAAAAATTAAGAAAGCTCATATTTAATGCCATCATCAACAACTTTGACAGAGAAATGGTTCAGACGTGTGTGTTACTCCACTGTGTATCACTCAATATCTAATACTACAAACCTTATATACCCTTTCATAGGATTTAGAATAATTTATGGTGTAGAATAATTTATATTCATTTTGACTGTTTAGTTGTATAATTTATAAAGTTGCCTTTCAAATGAGACTAGCATTATGAATGTAATCAAAAGGTGACTAACATTTTTATTTTACGTGTTATGTTTAAGCTTGTGCACAGTTTTTTTTCTAGCTGACCCATCTGCATTTCCATTTTTCTGTTTTGAGCTCACCTCCTGACAAAAAGTTGAATCAGCCAATCAATTTGCTTTACATGTACAATATAGGTCCACAAACATGGAAGAAGAATTCTGTGTCACTGTGCATATTTGCTAGAAATTAAGGTTTTATTATAAAAATAAATCTAGAAATAAATAATCACCCACATAGTACTGCTAATAAATATTCCTCTCTGCCTTGCATCCAGTGCTGTATTTTAGTTACTTAGAAACTCTAACATGTGGCCTTCAGAACAGAATTGAGAACTGGTCCTATCTTTTTCTGTGAGTCTTATCTAAGTGAAGCGTCCTTCACAGCCCATATAAAAAGAAGAGACACACTCTGTCTTTGCTGTCACTGCTAAAGACAGACAGTATGCTGCCTGCTGTTGTAAAGCTCTGCTGTGGAATCTCCTACCCACATCTGAGGACTATGGCAGGTAAAGAATTGTTAGGAATTGGAAGAATATTTTTTCTTTTTATTCCTTTTTATTCAAATGGTGCAAGACTCCTGAGCTAACTGTCAGCACTTCAACACGCAGCTGTGGCAGTGATAGGCCAGGAGATCACACATCTGCAGAGATGGGGGCAGATCCAACATCACATGAGAACGGATGCTGGTTTTAAGAGTAATGGTGAAATTCATTATGCTGGATTCATTAGATATTTTAGAGTATAGTTACTGAATGTTCACTAACAAGAATCTATTGCAGAGACCAAACCTGAAGATTTAAAGCCCAAGCCTGTGAAAGAAGATCAGCTGTTCTATGTACAACAAGGGCAGGAGGCAATGAGGAAGGCTCTCACTATGTTGGAGGACAAAGACGGATGGAAAGTTGAGAACACAGAGGTAATGTCTGATTGATCAAAGTGCCATTCTGCTTCCAGTTTTCATGCTCTGAAATAACTTAAATGACCCCTTTGTTAAAACTACATCTGACATCTGCTTGTTTGCTCTTCTAGAGCAATGGGGATGTGATCTGTAGCAAAGTGATGCCAGGGGCCAGGAAGGTCTTCAGGCTGGAGGCGGTACTGGAGGCCAGCATCGATGACCTCTATGACCTCTTGTTTGTCAGAGTGGAGGACATGCACCAGTGGAACCCGAGCATACAGCATCTTAAAGTGAGCAGCTAACCTTTCAACAATTCACTAAAGGCTGCTGTTGATAACTGGATATTTAATCAACTGTGAAACTATTACCAATAAAAATAACTTGATTTAGACCAGGGGTGTCAAACTCAATCGCACAGGGGCCAAAACTCAAAGCACACTTTAGGTCGTGGGCCGAACAGGATAAACATTTATTGAACAGACTAAAACTAAACGTTTTTTGAACATAAATATGAATCGAAACAGACAGGATACAATATTATTACAAAATAAATAAACTTGAACTTAAAATCAGCAACCGTATTTCTGCTAAGGCTTACATTTGCAAACACCTGCTTTTTGTCTGGACACAAGACGTCGCACACTTTCATCATGCAGCTCTTCAGAAACTGTCTCTTGGTAAATGTCCGGGCTGATTTTCTCCTCTGCTGCAATAAAACCCTGGTTTCACAGCAGCTTCACTGTGTGATTTCACTTTGGTGAAAACATCTGCTGTGATGTCAGATTCCTCTTCAACTCCTCAACTCCTCTACCTCTACATCCGGCCCGCGAGCCTTGAGTTTGACACATGTGGTTTAGACGGTGTCACATGAATTTTTTATGTTACTTTATGAAAGGTTTAATTGTCAGTGCATTTCTGTATGTAACCACAATCCATTTACACAGTGAACATACTGTATATTAAATACATTTGCAACAATAAATGATTGCTCACATTGCTAGACCTCTCATTTCATAGAGTCAATTGCTATTTCAAGTGTACATAGTGTTTTGCAAACTAAATTTGATATTTGTATCTGTTGTAGGTTCTGAAGCACATTGGACCTGAAACCATTATCACTCATGAAGCTTCAGCTGAGACAGCAGGAAATCTGATTGGCCAAAGGGATTTCTTGAGTGTAAGACACAGTTACAGACAAAACTCCAGCGTTTATCTTGGAGGAGCAGCAATTCAGCTGGAGTCCTTTCCACCCCAAGCAGGCTTTGTGAGGTAGGAGGATGATCTGCAGACCAGGCAATGACTCTTTTTCAAATGAGCATTAATCATAATGTAATACAATATATTCAACAGGTTCATTAAATTTTCTCTCATGATCTATAACATCAGATAGTCTCAGCACAATAAACAGTAAAACATCAGTAATGGGAAACATGCTGCTGCTTGTAATGACATATAGGCCATTAGGGCATAGTAAATCTGAATTTCTAAACATTGATAAACAATGAAGGATTATAGATTCTAATTTGGAAATATACTAAGGAACAAGCACACTTAATGGGTTTGTTTGCATGTTTTCAGAGCTGAGAATGGACCAACCTGCATCATCATACAACCTGTGGATGAGGACCCAAGAAAAAGTCACTTCACATGGCTTCTTAATATGGATGTAAAGGTAAATCCATGTGGTTTGCTTTTTGTAAAAGATAGTAGTACCTGCAGACTCCTATGTGTGTAATATTCGTTTACTGAAATTTATCTGCTTGTGCAGTAAATATCCAACAGATAAGTGCAGGTGGGGTTCCTGTGACTGTACTGTTTTAAAACTCCAGCACTTCTGCCAGGCTTTTATCTAGTGAGCAGTGAACTTCTTAGATTGGCCATTTTCTGCTGTGTGCAATAAACAAGCAACTCAATCACGTTAAACCAATCACAATTTGTCACGTTCAAGAGAACAACACTTCCTGTTGTGTGACAAATGTCTGAATGCAACCTAAAAGTCAGGATATCTCAGCTTCTGCTGTTTAATTTTGACATTTAGGTTGCATTCAGACATTTGCCATGGACATCAACAGGAAGCTGCATTGATGGGGTTGTTGTTTTATGTGAGACAATGAAATAGCATCTGGGAAATTGAGTTGTGTTCCAGAAATAACTGGACCAGATCTAATATTTTTTCTGCATGGTGTTGTTTTGGCAAAAACCAGCAAAATGTCTGAATGCAACCTAAAAGTCAGGATATCTCAGCTTCTGCTGTTTAATTTTGACCATTCTGGTTTAAACTGTCTTTTGTGAGTCCCCCAATTTCACGAAACTGCAATACTAAATCAGTGGAGCACCCCTTTAACTCAAAGTTTACATACTAGCTTCTTCTGAGAACTATTTTGTTCTTAGTACTGCATTATTATTACTGTATGTAAAAACCAGATATGCTAGCTGATAATTGCATAGCATAGTGTAATATTATTATATTATATATGTTATATATGTTATATTATTAGTATATCATATTTGCATATCAACAGCAGAATATACAGTATATTTATTGTACAAGGCTGGCTAGCTGGCATACTGTTTTACTTACCAAGTCTGACATTTGCCAAAATGCAGTTCTAACAAAGACAACTTTGTTCTCAGGGCTGGCTGCCAAAGTCCATTGTCAATCAGGCTTTGCCCCGAGCACAGCTGGATTTCACAAGACACCTCCGCAGGCATCTCACAGCGAGTGCATCATCACTCACAGGGGAAGACAGGAATATAGAGACACGGTGACAGTCTGACTGCTCAGCAGGACACTGCCCTTTCAGCAATAGCAGAAACGCTTCCGGGAGGAGACGCTCTGCAGAGCACAGCTGGCAGACACCAGTGTCGACCACCCAGTGCCAGCCTGGAAGAAGAACAAGACTTATAATAGGAATTAATGTCACAGTGTACCACTCAAACCTCAAGTTTTCCTGAGGAGGAGCCATCACTTGTCTGTTGACACATGACTAACTACATGAGCCCCTGCATATGACTGGATGAAATTAATAAAGTACTTGAATGTCCTTAGTCTGCCTGATTCATTTCATCCACCACATCATACAAATAGCTTGAATATCAACACTACACAACAGGTGCCTCTTCTTAATTCAAAAACAGTAAGTATCTGAATGTTTGGAATGTAAAAAAATGATTCAGGGACAGTCAAGCACAAAAGCTACTACAAAGGCTTGTGATTGTCAGGCATTTTTAGCACAAAGATGAATATAGCAACAGTAAACGGGAGCTAAATAGAGGAAACTGAAACAAGAATCTCAAGTCTTTCAGATTTTTTTTTACTATGTTCTCCATACCACTTAAAAATTCAATAAATATTAACATTTAAAGCTTTCATTCATGTACGTATATACAAGAACTATACAAGAAACTTAATGATGTCATGAACTGCAATGCAGGAATAGTGTAACAGTATGACCAACCACAGTCTGTAGGCTTACAGCATTGCCTGTATTTTTCAATTGCAACTTACTTTTCTTTCAGTTCCTGTTTGTTCATTTCTTTTCATAACTTGAAATTTAAACTATATACATTATTATCTGAAAAATATATCAGTTACAAAAATCATCATGAGTTTTTTCTTTCTGTTTTTAAAGCGACTAACTTCCACACAGGCAGACAGAGGGCTACAGTGGGGTTGGCATGACACTGTAAAGAGTTTTTACCAGTGAGGATAATCACCAGTATGTTGGAGTTAGACAACAAAATGAGCACCAGGGACAGAGAAGCCATGAAGCTCTGTGCCAGGACTATGGAGTCTGGAGTGTGCCACTGGAATAGTTACAGACTTAACAAGAGTTTTATTGAAATACATTAGGTGTATGGCTCCAAATTATGTGTTCTAAGGGTGAGCAGTGAAACAAAGAGCAATGTTTTATCTTTCTCTATTTGAATAATATTTTGAGAAATATTATATTATTAGCTGTTTTGCTGAGAATTACATTAAGTGGTAAGATGGATACCACTCAAATATTTGTATGGTAAATATAAATCTGCAGTTGGGAGGCAATAATCACTGCTGCCTGGTTCTGTCCAAAGGGAACAAATATGTCCTAAAATTGTAAAAACAAAAACAAAACAAAAAAAAAAGATGACTGGTTTAGGAGCAGGAATTATTTCTCAGTAAACAGCATTTACTGTATGTTAGTTTGGCTGACTGAAAGGTCACTGCTCCTAGCTGTTGTCTGCCAAAAAATATTTATAGCACTTAATTCTTTAAAACCAAACATTGCTATTTTTAACATTTCTGTTTGCATAGAGATGAAACAAACACCATATATAGTAACATGTTAATTAGTGAGCTTTTGATGCCAGGTTAGCGATTTCCCCCTGCTTCTAGTCTTTATGCTAAGATAAGCTAACTGCCTTATGGATGTAGCTCCATACAAAATATAAAATCATTGAAATTGGTTTTTGGGTTTGACCTTATTTCATTTTTAGGTGTCACACTGCTAACTCATTTTCAAATGTGAGCATAATCAAAAGATGGAAACTGTAGCAGGCAATGGATTGGGATAAAGTTTGGATTTAGTGACACACTCGAAACTCCATATGACGTGTATCTCCAAAACCACAGCCTTTGGCCTCTCCTCATGTTCACAATATAAGTTCAATAGTAGTTCTAATGCACTTGAAAAAAAGACAGGCTTACACAGCTGTACACAGATAAAAACATGAATGTAGCAATGCAGTCATCACATTTTGAACACATCTTTTAGTCATTTTAATTTACAGCACCTTTGGCTTAACTTATTTTTCTTCCGCTTCATATTTGAAGCCCAGAGGGCAGGGTGATGCTGTGCACAGAATGCTCTGGAGTTTTGATGAGGTAACCGTCACTGGTCTGGTTTAAGTTCACCTGCATGGAAAAAAAAACTTTGTAAAAAAGAAAGAAAATATCTGCAGCAAGACTTCAAGTCTATCAGATGCTGCAAAGTCTCACTGAACAGCATGTTCACAACATCGCTCACTGTTTATTTCTGCACTGACAAGGTTCTGTGACTCAAGTCCCCGGGTTCTAAATCGTCCCTTCTTGATCTGGCAGTGAATGGGCCTAAAGTGCTGTTTGTACTGCCCTTTTATGAGGCATCTCCAGTGGAGTCTGCTGTGGGCTGCTGTGGAGACCCTGGAGGTAGAAGAGGCCAAGGGTCTGAGTCTTCCTTTCCAGACATGAGGAAGGAGTCACTGGTGGGACCCTGAGGCAGGGCAGTACCCAGAAAGGTTTCAGCAGCAACAGTGGTGGTTGGCATGGCGGTGGTCGGCAGCCGCATACTGATGGCTGTAGTGGTGTGTGGTGGGCTCTGTGTCGTAGCAGACAGAGGAGCCTTGGCTGAGGATGAGTGAGAAGGAGAGGAAGTCTCAAGTTCCACTGAAGACACAGGGGTGTTTTGGAGCTCAGGAGCATGCGAAGCAAGGTTTTCTTTCTTGTTGCAAGACTCACAGCAAAGCTTATAATAACCAGGGATGGAACAGTAACGGGCAAGAACCTCCATTTGACAGAAAATTGATTTATCCCCGAGACATGGCTCATCTAGTAATAAGAGAACAGAGGACAGCAATAAGAGCAATACTGAATCCAAAACTGTTGTGCTACAGACATTTAAATGTGTGACAGATTTCTGAAAGAAATTACATATTGCCTTACTAGAGGAAATTCTGTGGACAGGGTTTTCAGGAACAGTTTCGGCTACAGCCTCATATTTTATTGTGAAGTTTTCAACTGTAAGAGAAGTCACGGGCTGTCCTGGAGTGTACAACAGCAAAGACAGGACAAAATGATGCTAAAAAATATTCTTAAAGAAGATGTTAAGCAGGAGCAATGGACGACATTATATTCAGAGGTGTCTCTATATTTTTGTCCTCCCCATCTACATACATGAGAGGCTCAGAATATTAGGAACACCTCTAATTATAATATAGTCCAGTACAACAACACCTTTAACTATGAGCTCAATAATAAACATATTATTGAATTTATACATTTATGACAATTTCAACAAAAACTGAAACATTTTGAGTTTCATAAACACAGATGTTAAGGTGGAAGTGTTACATTGAATTGTACAGGTGCACCTAATAAAGTGGCCCGTGAGTGTATGCATTGTTTGTTCTGGCTGTGAGACTGATTCTGAGTCAGAAAACCTACAGCATGTGAAGCGCTGGCCTTGCATAAACTTACTAAAAGAGGATTATGGCTGATTATGACATAAACCACCCACATGTTCTTCACAAAAAACATACAAATCTTTGTGGGAATTCTTTACTGTCAGTCTATATGCATCCATCATGAAAACGAAATTCAGACAGGTTCTCTCTAATAGAAAATTAGGTTAGACAACTGGTCAGCTGGCAAATAAATAAACTCTTTTCCTTAATTATATGTATGTGGATCTCACCCGGACAAGGACTTAGTTTGCAAATGAGGACTGTTTCTGGCTTCTCGCCCTCACATTCTCCAATGATATTGTCGCTGTCCTTGCAAACCACCTGTCTTTGCTGAATCCCGTCGCCACAGGTCACAGAACACTACCACACAGCCAACACACACACACACACACACATAAACACAAATGTACAGGAAATGTATTAAACTGTTAAAAGCAGTACTGTATAGACTTTAGAAACTCCATCACTTAGAATGAGATGCTACATGGGACTGTGACCACCACAGTCAGGATCTAACACATATTCCAGTTTAAACTTGATACATGCAAGTTAATTGTGTTCCTAATATTCTGGCAGTCTCATATGTGTGACTGGGGGCTGGGGATGCAGCTGGGGATGACAAAAATATAGAAACACCTCTGCACGTAATGTATTCTAGTACAACAACACCTTTAGCTATGGCCTATAAATAATAAACACAAGGGGAGTTAGGAAATATCTGTAGCAGTGTAAACAGGAATTAACTGCAGCACCCCTACCTGTAACACAGCTGTCAAAAAACAATTTATTTAATGGGGCAATATATTAAACTAAACTTAAAATTTGAATTAATAACAGTTGGTGCTGTCACCCTCCTCACCTGAGACCACGCCCCTGTCCTCCACTGGACAGGGCACACTGTGTGGTTACAGGCTCTCCTTGTCTCAGGACGATCCTCAGTGCAGTGTTTGCTGTGGACAGGCCTGCTGGTGCCGTTGTGGAGTTCCTGCATGCACTGCACCACCCTGGTCTGGTAGCCAAGTTTCCCGCAGGTCTTACTGCAGGGGCTCCACTCTTCCACCTCCCACCTGTCAGCACATCAGGCTCTTTGAACATTTCCACATCACACATCTTGACCAGCTGCATCACTGTCTGGTATGGCAGCACTACTGCTATGGACCGCAAGTGCCTGCAGAGAGTGGTAAAGACTGCGGAGAAGATCACCAGGACTCCACTGCCCTCTCTGCAGAGCATTTACCACCACAGGGTGCGTAGGAAA
>NW_018127949.1:2830624-2837992 GCF_001952655.1 Monopterus albus
CTAGAAGGCTGACTCAGGATCTACCTCATGTAATTCCATCTGTACTGTTTACATACTCATTTTGCACATGCATAATTGCACACTCACTGCTGAGTATTTGCACATCACATCTCCCATGTAGCATATATTCTCTCTGCATTATATTGAGTTCTTGTTGTATTTTATTTGCTTCCTTCACTTGCTGTTTTAAAGTGCCTTAGATTTGTGTTACTGCCTATTTAGATTTGTGTTATTGCTCATCTACTTCATATTTCACTTGTATTATGTGGAACTTGTGGACGGCAAAGTAAGAATGACATTGTACAGGGAAACATGTTTCCTAACTGTGCATATGACAAATAAACACTTTGACCTTGACAATCAATTTGTCTCCTCCGCTAGTCAAGATTAGTACTTATATTCCCTCTACAACTGAGTAAATCATTTCAGGGTGGACATATGTAGGCTCCATTAGCTGTTGAACTATGTCACTTACGTCGGCTGGCTGCACTCTTGATCATTGCAGCGTTTGCGGATGGGTTTGGGCTTTTTGCTGGTTTCACAAAAGTTTCGATGCACCAAACGGCTGTCACTCTTCCTCCTACACCCATATTTTGTGTACTGAATACCTGAGGGATAGAAAAGTGTAGATACAGTAATGAATCTTCCAGCAAGGCCAAATACATATAGCATGGTTAATATAGGCAAAAATACAACTCAACTGTTTGTAACTTATATACAGTATGTGTCAGTCCACTGTCCATACTTTATGTGTGCAACTGCCATGGTCATCTAAATTAATCTAGGGATACAACTAATATTTGTTTTCATTATTGATTCATCTCTTTGCAGACACAGACTTAAATCACTTTTGCTGTCATCTCAACGTGCACAAAACTACTGTACCACTTGTATTTGAATTGCTTATTTATTTACACATACACTCACTGACCTCCCCCACAAGGCTTGGAGCACTGAGACCAGCTCTTCAGTACCCACTCATAAGTGTCCAGTTCAGCCAGAAGTACATTGTTGTTGGTAATAAGTGGTAACAGGTCCTCATGTATTATATACTTGTATGTCAAGCTGACTTTTGTATCTTCTTCCTGGGGAATTACCTGTAAAAGGGTGAAGAGAGTTCATTGGAAGGCAAATGCAACTCAGCAAAAAACTAATTAATAAGTGATGAACCAATTAATGATCCACTGCCATTCACCAGCACTATGATGCCTTCAGGCAAAGGACCAGTTGTTTTCAGGGTCTCCTTTTCCCCATCAATGGCATACTCCCACTGTAAACCATTTCCAATGAAAGTCTTTGACTCAGCATCCTCACTTTTTGCATTCAGGATGAAGTTTCCAGTAACTTGATTCTTCACAGCTGTCAGTTATGGGGGAAAAGAAGGTATGTTATGCAAATGTGGTGGGAAGACATTCAAAATTTCAAAAACTGAACAGAAATTCAGGATAGACTCTCTCCCCAACCAACAACCCTTTAAACAAGCATCATGTTAGTATGCATTTTGAGATGTTTGATGTAGTAGTAAGCCTACAACAATCCCTCCAAGTTCTGTGTCATGTCTTCTTCCCATGAGCTATTAAAAGCCAGAAAGGAAAAAAGTGCAGAAAGGTGGAGACAAAGGGTTTGGCTGAATGTCACAGGGAGCCTGACTCATTCGTCATTCACACAGAGGGCTACTGAAAGCTAGGTAAGTCTTAGTGAATCTGTCACTCCATCTCATACCTGAAGACTTTCAAAAGTTCTGACTCACTGCTTCATGCTGCAAATTGCATTTACTGTACCTTGAAAGCCTTTCTCAGTGCACTGCGTTCCACCTACTCATCTACAGTATATTTAGCTCAACACTGTTTGTTCACATCACCTGTGATGTCACTCATAGCTGTATTACAGTAATTACATCCACATCTAAATGGTCTTATACTTGTATAGCGCTTTTCTATGCACGATGATTGTTGGTGGTGATTGCTTCTGTCTTTCTACTGTTTCCAGTTAATGATAATGTTTGTTAGGCAAAGCAGATGGAATGTCAAACCCAACCTACAATGCCAATTGATTTTTCCTTTATTGTAGAAACGCTGTTATTGTACTGAGCTTCCGGAATATTGCCATGAAATTGAAAATTATTTACTTCATAACTGCAGCATGAAAAGTGTCAAGTTAGATGAGAATAATACAAGCGGTGACAGATTTTTGCAGCTCCTTTCTCACCCAAAACCTTACCTTACAGTGATCTGAATAGAAGGGTGATCTTGTCAAACTGTTTTCTGTAAAACTGTATAAGTTCTGTGTAACATCAAACACCACACAGGGCACCCCACCCAGCTAAATGTTAACAGAAAGGTTTGCATCTTGTCCCAGTACATACCGCATAGGAATGATGTTCATATAGTATGTGTTGCTTGCATGAGGATCATAGTTTTTGAAAACATTTGTTGCTGTTTAATTGTTTTCAAATGGTATTTCTGATTTCTCAGTAAAGAAGCTGAACTTCTTGTCTGTGCTCTTGTCTAAAGCAATGACTGCATTATGCAGCTCACAAGGTAAAAAACTCAGCAACTACTGAATAGTCATGTGATGTGGTCATGCACGCACACACTTGCACACACACACACAAAGTGGATTCTGCTACTTAATATCAATGGAATTGTTAAGACACACTCACCAATTATATGAGGAGAGGTCTCGTTCTCCTCAATTACAATGTGGCGGGCTCCTACTGGGATGTCAAACATTTTCAGCATTCCTAACAAGACAAAGAGACACAACATGATACAGTTGGGAGACCTGAACAGACGGAACTTACTCTGGGCTGTAATAACAGCTCATTATTTTTAAATCAAGACTGTAAAAAAAGCACAAGGGAGGATGTGTTTAGGGCCTCTGGATATGTGATTCTGAGCTTAAATGATGACCGCCATCACATTTAATGACTCAAACGAGCTGCTGATTTCTGACCTTACAGTATATAATTACCATTCTTTTTGGGTGTCTTGGTGAGTGTCAGCTTCACAGTGCGACAGTGGGAGTTGTCTCCCTCACACACTCCACATTTGTCTTCTTGTTTGTAAGAACCAACCTCCTTGTCGCAGCCGACATGCTGTAAGTGGAGAAGTGCAAAAGACCGTTGGTCAAATCAGGACAATGCTGTATTTGGTGTTTATATAGGCTGAGCTTTTGCTGCTGGGAAAATGAAGCCATTAAAAACACAGCACATATTTGGTCTGGCGCCTGGTTTAAGATGTTGTGCATTGGAAACACACCCAGACATAATAGGAATGAAGATAAAATACTGAATGAGTGGCCTGCCACAATAAAAGTCTCACCTTCATGCCCAAGGTGAATATTAAGACAAAATAAAGACTGTGTGTGCTTGTATTAGCAAAGTGCAGAGGTGTGCAATATTTCCTTTACAATTATTTACAATGAAACTGATTCGGAAGCTGCTATTTTCATCATCAAAATGCAGTAGAGGCTAAGGCCATATGAAAAAACAGGGGTGCAGATCTAAAGCTTAGTTTCATGCCAGAGATCATAGAAATTAATGTCAGCATGTAATGAAACCTAAAAATTTTGCACAAGACCTGAAGTGTAGGCGATGCTCTCACCCAGTTGTTAGCCATCACAATTTGGCCCTTCTCCAAGTCACTCACATTTTTATACTCGCTCGTGTTTTCCTGCTTCCAACACGTCAACTTCAAGGACTGAATGTTCGCTTGCTGCCTACTATAGCCCACACACTGACAGGTGCCACTGTAATGAGTGTTATTCACTTCACCTGTCAGTGGTCATAATGTTATGGCTGATTGGTGTAGCTTTCAAGGTCTAACTCCATCCATCCATCCATCTTTTATCTATACCGCTTATCCTGAAGAGGGTCTTTGGGGGTCTGGAGCCAGTCCCAGCTGACACTGGCGGAGAGGCGGGGTACACCTTGGACAGGCCACTAGTCTATCACAGAGCATGTCTAACTCTTAACTACGTTGTTAAGAATGATATTATTATTATTATTATGATATTATTACTTTGAGGTGTTAATTATACAGATTATAAATATAAGGGTTTCATCACTTGACAGGGAACGTGAGATTTAAAAGTCAGTTTGACTGAACAATGTGTTTCATTTACTGTTACATCCCTTGGATGTTTGATCTTCACTGTGCAGACGAATGTGTGTGCAGAGTTTGACACTAGAGGGCTGTTTTCACATTCATCTGAAAATTCATAAGATGTGAAAATGCAAGCAGGATTTTTGGACATTACAAATAGTTTGGAAGCCAGTACTGGTTCAGTGCGCAACTTGCACATGTGTGATGAACTTGAAAACTAGAGCACACACACAGATGATGAAATTTGTGTAAACCACATTTGTATATTCAGATTCAGTTTTTTTTTTCAATGAGGAAAAGTGAAAAGGTGAGATTTAAAGAAATTTTAACAAGGTAAATTAAATTTTCTTGCAGTAAAAACCAACTATCTGACAAATTATGACTTAATACATAGTATTTTATCTGTCTTAAACATGCCATTGGTTTTAGTGAAGACATACCAGACACTCTCCTCTAGCGCACACAGCAAAGGGGTCTGAGTAGCTGCAGCGCGTCCCATCATGCATCACCTGGTTCATGAACACCACCTCTCCTGTTTCCTTTGACTTGCAACTCAGTTCACACTTGCGGGCATCTGAAAATGGAATAAAAACACACACCCACACATCATTTGACTCAGCCAAGTATCTTCCAAGCATCTGATAAAGACATCAGTAGGAGGACATATAACACCAACCTAAATCTAAATATGTGTGTGGGCAGCTGCTCCTGCAAATATCATTTGCCCACTTGTTACTTTGCAAGAAACTCTCAACCTCTCTGCTCGAAGAAGGAGCTGACTTCATTTCACTCTCCACACACTTACCATCTGGGTGCTCATATGGTAGCCAGGTGTGCTTGATGTTTTTATGGTACTTGTTGCTCCTCTGGATGCACTGCTGAGCGCGGAAGTCCTCATAGGGACCAGCACACTCCTCTGTGTTGCACATTTGGTAGTCAAAAGCAGAGCCAGGACAATCTCGACCATCATAGGCCGGCCTGATCATTGACACAAACAAAATGATGCCCTAAAAGGTGGATTTCACCGTGATATTCCAAAAATGCAAAGGTTGTTCTTCAGGGCATAATTATACAGTAGATAGTGCTGACAAAAACACTTTTAAAAATATTCCTACTGCACTTTTGGTAACTATTTAATGTATTATGTAAAAATGTAATAATGTATTGCACTGTGGGAGAATAGTGTACATGTCATGTGTAGTAAGCACAAGTGCTGCCTCCTAAATTCATATTACATATACATTCTAAGCAGGTTCTTAGTTTGTAATGTGTTCACACTGGAATGTCTCAGTATTCACCATCTAGTTGATGAACACAGAGATTATATAAAACTATTCATATAACAAATATAAATGATTGGGCAGCCAATATTGCTTAATTAAGTCTCTTATTCTCTTTTTGCACCCCAGAATGATGCACCCCTTCCACTGCACTCACGGAGGGTTGTTGCACTGTCTGCTGCGCGAGCGAACTCCACCGCCACAAGTTCTGGAACAAGAGCCGAACTTTGACCAGGAGCCCCAGTTCCCATCATGGCCCTGAGGCTGCTGGCTGGATCTCCAGATGCAGTGGCCCTTGAAGCACCACTAAAAACATGACAAAGACAAGTGAAAAGACAGAGGATTAAAAGGCTGAAAGAGATCTCAAAAGGTCCAGACTAATGACAGAAAATGGCTTTGAAACCATTTGTGGCTTTTCAGTTTTGTTTCAGCAGCACTTCTGGTTCTCAACAAGTTGTACTTTGCAAGTACTGTAGAGAAAAATGATGATTTAAAGCTGATTCAGAGACATTCCCCACCTTTCCCGGTGCACACTCTGTTCCATCCACTGGAGGGCCTTTTTTGGTTTTACAAAAGTACTGGTTGTCTGGATGGCTGCACCACAGTTGCTTACAAGGGTCATAGGTTCGAAACTAAACAGGAAAACAGCAATTCTGTGCTTCAGTTAATAATCCTGGAAATATAGATGAGTAAACAAACTCACTCACACTACTCTGAGCTCAAGATGAGGCACACCTCTTAATGTTTCAAATTCCCATTGGAGTTTTACTATAGTAGCATGTGCTACAGAGTGTCTTACAAGAGCCTTGGTTTGTCAGGCAATCCCATGTGTACACACTTTATCTATCACATTCTTTATCTACAGTGTATTACCATACTATTTCATTATCTATTGCAATGGGGACCTTGTGATTTCTGCTGACTCCAGCAGCAAATAATTTAAACCACCAAATCAATATTTTGTAGATCACTTACAGCGGTGCACATTTTATAACCAACGCCAAAATCAAAGCGGCACTGCTCGTCCATTGAATAATTTATTCCAGGAAGCTCAGGGAGCTTTGGCCACTTGTGTTCAAAGGGATCATCCAGCAGGCAATCATAGGAGCTGAGGAGCAGATGAGAATAAAAACTGTGATAAATGCAACATAACACGTGAGAACAGACAAGATAAGGAGATTGTTCTAATGCTGTGCAGATTTACACCCATTAGAGAAATGATGGCACAGGAGAAGCAGAACATACTGGATGTATCGATTGAGCTCCTGCTTACTGCAACGTGACCAGTGATAGCGGTGGAAAGCTGCTTGGACAAGTGGTGCCATAATGCTGCCCATACTGGTCTCATCAGCGCAACGATTCCCCTGCCCATCATGCTCCATTCCTAACCTGATGGGGAGAAAAACCTTATACCTGAACAGGAGGTGCATGCAGTGCTAATGGCTGAAAATTCAAACTATACCAGGTGAATACAAACATACCTTTGGGTTCTACATAGTGATGGTTTTCACAGAAACAAATTAACTTAAGAATTAACTAAAGAGTTGATAGTAATCAAGTCTTGCTGTGAAAATCGATACTAGTTGGATCAATATATTAAAACGGATCCATTTAACTTCATTTTTCAAAAGCATGCACTCTCTTTCTCTACAGCTGCTTTGTACACGTGCAGTGTAGCAGCCACAGTCTTGGATCATAGAGTTCACACATTTGTTGAGAAACATTTTGTTACCATTTAAAAGTGTCTTCTGTTTTAACATGCAATTATTTAATGTTTGGCAAATAATTTTCTAGTAATGAACATAAAGCATGACATGGCATTCCTACACAAGATAGTACATATGCTGCTTGTAGTAGAAAATGTACTGGTATTGGTGATTCTGTCCTAGGTTGGTATTGAAGTAAAGCCCCTAAGATTAAGTAGAATCACCCAACCCTAATTATTACCACTCATTAAGCTGACTTCAGAAGGATTAAAAAAT
>NW_018127949.1:2838014-2849980 GCF_001952655.1 Monopterus albus
AAGTCAACTTAAGCGGCACTCATTCTGATGGACATAAAACTCCAACAAGATACAGCCTGTTAATGACTGAGCTTTTGAAATGCTGGTAGGTGGATTTTGCTACCTGGCGAAGCCAGGCTAGCTCCGGGGTAAGTTAGCTGGCTGCTGGTGGTTGATTAGACCATTATTAATCTTCTACTCTAACCCTCCACAAGAGCATAAATAATCAGATTTCCTTCTGATTAAATGAGTGGGTGAGCATAGTTTTACAGGTATGGTGGAGATGCAAGCTTTTACAGTGTGTTGTCAATATTTATTTTGTATCTTTTAAGAGTAATTTACATTCATAAATTTGGCTGTTTTAAGTGCAGGTGTCATTTGGCTAACATAAGCATATGTTAATACTTTTGGATGGCGTGTTGAGTCTGCACACACGGTGAAGCAACTAGATGTTTTGTTACAGTAAGACAACAAACCCATTAAAGGACCCTGCCTTTGTTAGAGACTAAATTTATCAGGCAAAAAGGCTTATTTGGATGCAGTGCAGACCCTGTGAGACTCTGCCGGTCCATTCATCATCTTGCCATTACTCACACATGGCCGGTTTCATGAGCTACCACAAAGGCTGAGGAGAAGCCGTCCTCATGGTTCAAAGTGCAGCTCCTCAGTGGGTGGCACATCCCTGTGACTGGAGCATAACCTGGGCAAAAGAAAAGACCACAGAGCCCCAATAATGAAGTGCCAGGATGGATGTCATGACATTCTCATACAGGAAAGTTATCTTTTGATGTGAGGTGACATGATTTAAGTTAGAGAGCAGTGTATTATGTAATTCCAGTCACTGTGAACACCTTTGTTCCTCCTTGGGGTGCAGCTGACTCTCAGACTGACACTGGAGTTCAGATAAGTACATTTTAATATTAGGTTATGACAATTGCTTAGTCTCTTTCAGTTAAAAAACCCATATATCTACAGGCAAGGAATGGTGCAAAATAAGGAGGAGCATTAAGATATGAGCTCCTCTGAAAATGTTGGTTTGGGAGGTTCAGTGTAAAATACTGACAAAATGTTATTTTGCCATGTATTTCTGTTTTTCTGCATCTTCATCATGTGGATCACGATTGAAATTATGCTATTATTGTTTTATGATTTACGCATAAGGGTGAACTTCACTTTAAACAAATTCTCTTGCCTTAAAACAAAACAGAAGAAGAAGAGCAAACATTCTCACTCAGTCTACACCTGAACAGCAGTTTTTCATTTAGGCTACAAATCATATGGTAACATTATGTCAAAAAGAAATCAAGGCAGCTTAAGTTTAAAGTGTCACAGTCAGTCTGAGGTGCATGCCTTTCCTTCTCACATTTGTGAAATAGGTAATTCATATATGGAGGAATAGACCTACAAAAGTGTACATGCAGTATTCACACAGGACAGTACACATAGTAAAATGGTCTCTCTCTCTCCCCTCACTGCCTTCCATGTCTCCATGGTGTTGATATACAGTACACACACACCACTGGTTAGTTGTCATCTGTTTTTTTATTATTAATATTCATATTCTTATCAATAGGGATAATGGTAAATATTATGTGCTTTATTAAATGTTGTATCTGTCATTTATTCTGACCACAAAAAAGTGAAAAAACACAAACTCCCCCGAAAGCCATGTAATGGATCACGCACTGAAGTATGGGTAAATGTTTCTTCTAAATGTTTCTAAGTGTACAGGATGTACCGCATAAACGCATTCCTTTAAGGGTAATGCAGTGTCAGTGATCTTTGCAGTAAGTCTGCATTCAGAGTCAGACGGCATTCAGTGATTATAAAGTACCGAACATCTTGGGCCTGTGCCTCGCCAAGGACGTGAAGTACTAAAGACTTTATGACTGTATTAAACCCTTCTTACAAGCACCACTAATGAACAGCAGATACTATAGCATTAGCATGTGGTTCCCATGTGACAGCTTGTGTACTGAACATCTCCTCACTAGCTTGCCAACAGACATCTGCCTGGTACTACAGTTGTTAACCAGAACAACAAACTTTTAAGCAAAGCACAAACATGAAATAAAACTCGATCAAGAGGTGTGCAGCGATTCAGCTTAGAGCGTTTGGTTTGGTTCAGAAGCACTCTTGTCCCAGCCTTCTTTTAGCGGCTTTCAGATAACGTTCATGCTTTCTGACCATCAGAAGATCCTTTTGGCATGCAGCTAAAAAGCAGAAAAGAAGCAGACAGACAGCCGGTGGCACAGACTGTGGAAAGGCATGTATATCCGATTATTTTGATGGCTAGTGATGAAAAAGAAAGGCTGCAGAAAGTTATACCAGTCAAAGCACAGAGCTTTGTTTATTTTTTTAGTTTTTACTACAGTATGGTATGACTTCATGACTCATGAAGACCAAGGTTTGATCCACATAGCTGATGGACCTACTGTAAAATGACAACAAAATGGATGTGAGCCATGAGTGAAATAGCTAAACATAAAAGCAGTGGGTTAGCAAGGCCTTTTATCTTAAAGGCAGATAAAAGGAACTCAGGAGAATGTAGTTATGAAGAGGTCACTGAGAGCTTTGCACATTCAAGCAAAAAGGTGCAGCAGCAGCAGTTACAGTCAGAAATATCTTCCTCTGTTGCTCATGTCATTGGTGAGGAGAGAGATGGTCTTTGTCATCTGGTTGATGGACACTAAACATACTATACAGAAAATATCCCTGACAGGAAGAACAGATCAAAACATCCGAAATCATTCACAGTATTTGATTACGGGTGTATTTATGAACGTCATGAACTCATTACTTTAAAAGATTAAGTTGTATCCATTTGCTTTGCAGCTACACCCTAAACTGAACTATTCTCTTCTATTTATCCCACAGCCTAACATGTGTATTTGGACATAGAATCTATCATCTCACAGCTAAGCTTTGACAAGAGAGTGTGATGTCTGCTCGTGACTCTGAGGCACAGCACAGGGTCTGGCTCAACATAACGCAAGGTGCCATAGAAACTGGGCTTGTTATGAACACAACACAGCAGTAGCTATGGCAACAACCAGAGGTGTGACAAGCAAACCAGGTATCTCAAGTGATTCTCTAAAGATGTCATATGTACTTTAAAAGCTATAACTATAAACAGGTGAATGCAAAGATATTAAAGCACAGAGAATGTTTGATCATTCTGGATCCAGTTTCTCTGGTGGTTTGGCTGCTCACTTCAAATTTTGTTTTGAAGTGCTGAAAAGAAGAAATACAATGTGAGACAAAAGCTAAACTGACAGAACAACATGTATGATACAAAATGCCTCCTAATGATTGCATACATGTGTTATTGAGAATTATCTACTGATTATTTATGAGTTAAGAAAACTTTAAAAAACTGTTAGCTTAAAATGTTAGCTTACATAAATTACACAAGCTTACAATTAGTTCTGTTTCTTCTCTACATGCCAAAAACCTTCTTTGACAATATCAATTTCAGCTTTTCATATTCAGGGTGGCATCAATGTCAAGTCTGCTACTCAGTCATTTTCCTGTGAGGTCGCTGATGACAGGACTGGGTTTGTGACCTCAGCTACAGTTTCCATCGACCTTACCTGGGCAAGACTTGAAGCCAACCCCTTTGTGAATGGAAGTAGATATCAGCACTCAGTCTGCACAGGCCTCGATCGAGAAGAATACAGTACCTTGCATACCTGCGGGACCAAAATCTTGCCTTGTGAGGAAGATGGCATGGTCGTGGTATTCTGCATGGTCGGGATCGCGGCGCTGCTGCGTGTTGGCCCATCGGCACACCTGCTCCAGGCTGCGGGATGGGTTGCCACGCTCGATTAGGCTTATAGACTGCAGAAATACAAAGAACAGGACAAACACTCAAGCTGTGAATAGAAATGTAAGACTTCTCACTTCAGGTGTGCAGGGAATGTTTGCTCCACCAAAAATAAAGAATACATACAGTACACATTGCACCACTTATCAGATACATATAGGGGACAAATTAAAGGAAAAACTAACTAAGTTTATAGTAAAGTGTTTTTAGTAAAGTGCCTCCAGAGCAACTTCAGTGCTCCTCTGTTGAAGGGAGGAAACATCATTCTTCCAGAACATAACCCTTCATTTTCATCCTCATTAAACCATTCAGCACCCTAGTGCTGCAGCCATTAGTCAGTTCACATAAAGAAAGGTAATCAACTACTATTAAGCAAAGATCACTAATATTTTCTGGTTCCATCATCTTTTTTGCAAGGAAATGATTCTTTTCTTTGTCAAATATAGTATGATAATAAACTGAATATCTTTGTACTTGGTTGGACAGAAAAAGACATTTGAAGACACCAGCTTTGCCTCTAGAAATCAAAATGGGCATTTCCTCCAAATTCTGACTTTTTGTGAATAAAGAGATACATAAATCATATTATCAGAAAGATTACCAGCAGATTTAGAAGTAACTCCTGCATTTGTTTTTTAATTGCCCCTCATTTATTCAGCAGTTTTTGTTAATTTGTCACCCATCTGTAAATAGAAGCAATAAAGCTGAAATCTGGATGTGATATTTAATTCATCAAGTTTTCTCAAGCCTCTATTGGTCCGCCTCTTTTTTTAGCAACAAGCTTTGCAGCTTTTAGTTTTTGCCTGTAGGTCAGAGACCCGAGGCTGCACAGGAGACAGAGCGATAGGTGTCTTTTATTACTGCATCGCAGTGGTCCATTCTTGTAGCGCCTCACTAACACAAGCCCGAGGTAGGATGTAAACGCCAATCAGAAAAAAGCGGAAAACTCCCGTGGTGAATAAAATGTTTTGATTAAAGATCAGACTGAGAATAAAAGGGCAACAGCAGTTCACAGGCTGCAGGTGCTTCATTATTAGAGAAACCCACAGCAACCTTTGAGATAACAGGTGAGAATTTTAGCTGATTTGTGTGAATTTTGTGACTTATATTACAGACTGTGAACTGTGCCTGTGCCTTTATAAATGTTTTGAAAATGTCTAATTGAATCTTAAAAATGATTTCAATAAAACTGTGTGCTGTTTGATTATACATCTATTACCATTCATTATAGAATAATTAATCATAGGGTTTTTAAACTCCCTTAACTTTGAAAACTGAGCTGCTTGAAGAGCTTTGTAATGTAGCTGCAGCACCATAAGAACTGACATTATCAAAAAAACTGCAGGAGCTCAAAGTCTCTGCAGCCTCCAGTGGAGCACCAACTCCCACTTCATGTGAAAAAACTGTGCCAAATTTCAGTTTAATTGGATCTTAACACACATATACAAAAGACCTACATGTGACCATAAAACTGGAAATGGAAAACCTTTCTTATTTTGTCTTTCACCTTGTAAAAGAATCATTTTAATTCCCGTGGCAAAACCCAGTCAGGATGAAATAGTGAGGTGGTGACAGCACAGTTTGTACACAGTGTGTGAATCCAAGAAAAATGAAAGTGTCCAGAGGAACTGGCAAAAGATTTGTCTTTCTTTTCTCAGTAGGTATTGAAACCAGGGCTGGCCACACATTCAACGTCCGAGTGCATTTAATTAGTGTTGTGTAAACAGCATTTCTCTGCTTTGGCAATCAGTCTTTAGACAACATCAGTCACTATTCTACCTCATTACTACATATTGAATTTTGACTCCTGCTAACAACTGAGCAGCAACAGGAGAAGAAAACAGAATTAATTCATCCCTACCTAAAGTATAATAAAATGTGAATTTTGTAAATGTTTTGATCACCAGCAAGCTACTGCTTGCTAACTCTCCACTCCTTTGTAGTCCTTTTAAAATATGGGTTATTAAAACAAGCAGCAGGTTATTTATTTCAGTTCCATAATGTTGAAATCATAATCAATTCTTGCTGACAACATTTAAACCTTTTATTTTGGAGGGGTGGGGTGTTATTGAATCTTGCTTCTGGCCACAAAAATAATTGGGACATGGTTCAGCATATCTGTTCACTGGAAGTTGATGGAACATCTTCTGTTATTTTTTATTCAGCCACAGTGGTGAGCTCAGTCCTTCAAATAAAATGTAAAATATACTGTATTGCTTCCTGTGCACAGGTTTAAATCTCTGTTGAGTTATGATTTGACCTGGAAGACGACAGATTCATTTATATGACAATATGTCTGGCTTTAAATCCAGTCCTGCACCAAATATCTTCACTTTAAAAGGTGTTTGAAAGTGTGTGACACAACTCACCTGTCGGTACCCGACTATGATCATGCGGACAAGGACAATGTTGATGCTGGTTCCCAAAGATTCATCATGGTAGATTTCATCAACCTGAAAGGAAATTAACAGCTTCTGTCATTGATCTGAAGGATGGCGAGGAACACAATGCATTTGATGAAGGTGTTTGAGAATGTCTCACGTTATGCAATCAAGCAAATGGCTGTACTTAAAGCTGATGATTAATACACACAAACTACAATCAGTCTATAAGAAAATAACTAATGTTTGTGTGGGCAGGATTTTCAGATGGCCATTGGAAAAACATAGCAGGGGTCTTTGGCTTAATTTTTAACCTCAGAAGTTTCCAAGGGACATGGTACTTGGTAATGAATGTGTGTTTATTAAGTACTACTGAAAAAAACTGGAGATGCTAATCATAACTTCTGTAACTATGCAACTCAACTGGCATCAAAAAGTTATAAAAATAAATTAAGCTTGGTGCCCAGAAATCTGAGGAAGTGACATTCACAACCTTCACACATGCGAGCCTGTTATCCACATGTGTAATACTTCATACTGCGGGCAAGCAAAAGCACAGAGAAGAAATGAAGGATACATTAGTGGATACAGCTTTTAATTGTTTTGTAGTTTTATTTGTATCTGTGAAGCACTTTGAAACTAAACTCTACTTACATTACAAGCTGAAAACAGCTATAGTAAGTAAGTAAATAAATAAATAATGTGTAACAATGATCGGTCAAAGCTCATTATTTAATTGGTGTTGCTGGACAATTCACAATAGCCCCGAGGTAAAGTCCAATTTTTCATTAATTGCACAGTACAGTTGTTGAACTGTTGCAATATTATTTCTGTGCACAAGCTTTAATCTCTCCAGGTGCTAAGAAATCCTAAAAGCACTACTGTGCTTTATGAAAATAATAGCCTTGAAACAACAGAAGCATATGAGGCTATGTATTTACAGAATTACAGGGAGAACAAGCCATGCATTTGGCCAAGATGGCATATAACAAACATATAGCTTGAAAGCCCTCAGAAGTGTCGACTGTGCCAAAGCTGTTTTCAGCTTTTTTTTTTTTTTTCATTTTTAAGCCATGAAATATCTACTCTTTGCTTTTTTGATTCAAGAGGATGTGTTACGGTTAACGACTGAGCATCTACATTCAGATCTAAGTGTCTTTTTATTTAACATGAACAATGATGCTGTCAAATCCCAAAACCAGAGACACCACGTGTCTTCTTCATGAAAGACAGAAATGAATGAGTGCTACTTCTGGGTTTGTTAAAACAGCTACAAGTGTGTGAAGAAAGACTATCTTGGCTCAAGTCCAAATTTGCTCTGGGATGCAGGGCTACACCCAAGGCGTTTAAAAGTAAATATTCCATTCACAGAAACCAGTTCAAGTCAAAGAGCACTGTGAAGAAAACAAAAGTGACCCCGAATGCTCCTAGATTTGTTATGAGCTCAAATTCCTAGACTGGTCTATATTGACCTATATACGTGTTTATGTTGGACCTGAACAGATATGCTGTTGAAAAATAAAGACGTAGCATTAAAAACAGCAATATAAAGGTTCCATGATAACTTTTGTAAACACTGAAGTTGAAAATTTCTCCTGACCAGGAGTCAGGTCTATGCAGTGAACCTTTTAAAACCTTTGTGGTGAGTCCTGCTGAGGGATGGGGCAGCCCCATGTGCTTAGGGATAATTACAAAGCCAGGAGGAGCACACAGAGGGTTGGAATTGGACTGTTTCAGCTGAAAATGAGATTAGCAGCTGTGGGCTACAGGCGCTAGGGTTCTGTGGCCTGTGTACAGCATCACACTGACAAGGACAAAACTTGGTCCATGCTCGAACAACATGGCCATTGTGCGGCAGGAACCTCAGCAGTCACCTTGGCTTTATGCAGACAGGATATTCATAATCAATCCCTCAGGGAGCGTTTCTCCAGGTGGTACTACACGTTGTGCAGCCACAGAGCAGGGATTCAGAGTGATTTGAGTGGGCAGAGCTGTTACAGACACAGCAAGCCTATGGCTTACGAGGGGAACTAAAGAGTTTTGACCCTCTTTGTTTAAGCTGCACCTCTTTTTCTGGAAGTGGTATGGTTCTCACATCAAATTTACTCAGCAAGAAGGGGACTATATGGATATTATTCAGTCAATTTAATATCTCAGGACTTTCCAATCTACTTTTCATGCCAGTGATCTACACAGAGAACTGACAATTACGTAATGTGTGTTTGCAGGCACTTTACATATAATCAGTCAGGGTCACGTTTCTCCTTGTAGAAGACATTTGGAGATGGCATGTGAATATAATAACCTAATTAAATAAACACACCAGTTCATGTAAACATAGGTTGGGCATGCAAGCAGATTTCTGGCACTGGTTTCCATGACTGCCCTACACAGCTCCCAGTCAACTTTCTAATTGGTCTAGTGCAGCTGATCAGACCACCATCCAGGTTCCAAATGGTAACTGTTACAGAGTGAAACCAGCACCCCGTGAAAATCTGACTTGAGAGATTTGGATCCATTAAGTAGCTTATGGTGGTAGGAGCTGGTGGAACCTGTAATTAATGAGCCGGGAGTCGTGCTGTTCCCCCCATTTAGTAATCCATAAACATCCAGAGAAAGTGGTGGTCTGGGGAGAATTGTGGCAAAGTCTAATGTCAGAGAGGGCAAAGAGGAGAAAAACATATCCACAAAGTAATAAAAACAGAAAAAGACCACTAAGCTCACCAATAATGTCATGTAATGTCATCACTGATTTGATGAGTGAGTCACTGTTTTCACACAAAAATGCCAAAAATTCTCTAGCTCAGGCTTCTCCGTTATTAATTTTTGCTGCTTTTATCTGTCTTTTAGGCTGTTAGTCAGATAAATCAATTTAAAGACATCACCTTTGACTTAAGAAAACTGTATTTTTCACAATTTATTAACAACTGCAAAAACAAGCTGCAGATTAAAAAAATACCAGAGATGTTGTAAACATTAGTTGCAGCTCTAGATATTTCATGTTGGGAATTTGCATAAAACCAGCAGCAGGTATTGAGAACCTGACGAGCCGGCTGTGTGAGAATCAGACTTACTATGTTCATGAGCGTAAGAACATAATTCTGCACATGCTCCTTGCCATGGAAGCGCACCACTGAGTCGTCCACAGCCAGCAGCACCTCGATGTTGTAGTCGTCTTTCTTCGCATGTCTCTTCTTGCGTTCAGATTCAGACAGTTTATGTTCGACGAGATCCAGGGCTGCGGGGAGGTCTGCGATCACAAAGTCCGCCACTGCAAACAAATCAATGAATGAACAGACTGTGGGAATATTTTTTCTCTTACTTCAGCTTCTGTAAATGATATATGCTTGTGTCAAACCTGAAAAGAAACAAACTACTTTCTTTGTGTCAGGATGAGCACAAGGAATCTATTGGGAACACTGACAGGGCTATGGACTATATTTTCTAAGACACTCAATCTCAAGTCAAAAGACTAACCCAGACTCATAAATCATTGGCCTGCAGAGCTGGAAGTGTATTTCCTCCATATTCAGGCTAACTATAATATGGGCATTCAGAGCATGAACCCCAGCTGAGTCATATCAATTCCAAACAACATTCATCCATGTCATTTAGCACTTCATCTACTATGACTAGGTCTGTCAGAGTTGAAGCATAGTAAAAGACATAAATTGTGTAAACTTGGATTGTACACATTTAGGCCATAGCACAAACTGTAAGATGAAACTGATCTTGCAGGATGAGATGTGATGTCAGATGAAAATAAAAGTGGGATGCGGTGATCCACACATCTGGCACATTGACTCGATAAAGTGAAAACTGAATTTCTGTCACGTGAGGCAAACACTAGACAGGCAATAAATAGAATGCACTCAAAGTCAGAATATCCGCGACAAAGCTGCATAATAATAGAAGATGTTTAGTGATTGTTGATCTGCACCTGGATCTGCATGAAAGTGCACGTAGACCATCATGTGATTCATGCACCGGTTATTTTCAGCTGTAGATCAAACGTGGGTCAGATTTCACAGATTGTTTTTTACACATTTGTGATGTTCTGCTACATAATCAACCGCACAAATCAACAAATCAATACATCATCTTCTTGATGAAGGTAAGAACACCCGCAGATTTAACAGAAAGTGCTGACTCAGTGAACGCGTCTGACAGAAACTGCCTTGTTCAAACATTCATGCATCATAAAACCTGCCATGTTACAGATTATTGCAGTGCTCCATAATATCCACTTAATTTCAGTTTTATTGATTCAAGCCTGCTGGATACAAGTGGACATATGACAGATTACCTCATACATACCAGAAAATCCACTGGACAAGGTACAGTGTGGAAAATGAGAATAAAAGATAAATGCTATGTTCTGTTAAATCCATTTTAACAGCCGGCTCCAGGAAAAGCTCCTTAGAAGCAATTTCTTCTAAATAAATACAAATAACAGATAAATGCATTACAATATATTTACAATATATTTAAACAGAAAACAGAGTAACTCTTTCCAAACTGTAATTGAATCTAATACCACAGCCTCACATACAGACAAAAGCAAGGATAGAGATAAATAATCACAATGATGGTAGACAAAAGTTATAAAAGATATAAGTTGTGGGTCATAAAAACAAACAAACAAAAAATGTGCCAAAGAATGGGAGAGCATTCATAGCTCAGTTGTGCCTTTAGTTGTATCCCGTACTGTAAAGTAATCTTGTTAAAAAACAACTGGATACTATATCTTAGTTTTGTGGAATCTGAATCTGTGATGTAAAGTATATATGTAATAAATGAGCTAAAACCATTGCCTGTGCTGTATTCATTTATGTATCATTACACTGTTTACTTATTTCCTATTGTTCTATTTTTGTGTTTGTTTTATGTGTAACCTGGGGACAAAATTCCCTCCTGAAACTCTATAATACACTGCAGGATGTGATCTTCAATCATACAGTCGTTGCTATTATTAAGTGTGCTTACACATACTGTATACACTGTGCACACCCACACAGTCAAAAGTCATAAATGCAGACAGTCCTTTTTATTTCCACTGACATCACTGTCTCTCCACTTGCGTACCTTCATTGTGGAGGTCCTCCCTCTGCTGGGCCGTCTCCTGCTTGATGGCTGACCTGCGGTAGACCACGTGAACACGCCCCTTTGCTTCCACGTCCTGTTGGCCCTTCTCAAGGGGTTCAATGAAAAACTCCCCACTATCAGTCCGGATCAGACCTGCCTGGAAAGAAGACGGCTTCCAATTAGTGCTCCCCTCCTCCTTGAAAGGACAGTAATCGCACTGGAGCCAGTAATTATAGTGTGTCTGATCAAATGGAAGATATCGAGAAGGGTTGAATGTGGAGAATGACACAGGTAGACACAATCTGGGGCCTTTCAAGGCCTTCACCAAGATTTATTGAATGTCACTGTGATTGCACCCTGAATGAGATGATGATCAGCAGTGCCTCAGTTCAGCTGTACGTTTCCATCTGCTTTGTGTTCTTTTAAATTGTGTGTCAAATACTCTTAACAAGCTTCTATACCAGCCTACAACTTTCAAATACATGAAAAATGATCTTATCTGCATCTTCTAAGGTGGATTTTCAAAAATGCAACAAACACTGAATTAAAGTAAGTTAAAATTTCTTTTTCAGTTGGACTGCATAACAGTTTTTGGTTTGACACTTGAAATTGTGTTTTACTGTGATAGAAGCAAAGACGTGTTCAGTAAAAGGACAGCGCACTGAAATCTGCTCCGTCTGACTTAGTGAGATGGA
>NW_018127949.1:2850031-2888369 GCF_001952655.1 Monopterus albus
TTTCCCTGTATCCTTCTTTTATATTGACTGAGTTTAAGTGACAATGCAGCATTTTGAATGGCGCTGACACGACACATCTGCTTCAGGTTTCTTTGTTGTATTCCTAAAGTGTAGGTGAATGGAAATATATACATGGACTGCAGAGGCATGCCAACATCCAGCTGCAACTCACTCTTGCATCATGATATTACCAGGTACTGAGGTATTAGAGGTGAACAGAATATTTACTCCTTGGTCTAAATGTGGTGTGACGTGACAGAGGTTACGACGAAATCATCTGTGTGCAAAGCAGACATACTGTCTGTCTTTGTTTGTTTTTCACAGAAAACATCTGCCTGCACAGCAAAATGGAGTTGGTGGATCGTGAATGATAATAAAGGAGGACCTACAGTAAATAAAGCAAAAGCATTGATGCATCTCCTGATAACAAACCAAACAAATGTGACACTGACCCATCTGTGTTGCCATCTTGTTTGCATTATGCTTAATGAGCTGTAATGGTTGAATACACAGCACACTGCACATAACATTTCTCATATTCTTACCTCTCACTAAGAAAACAAACCTATCCAGCCTGTCATTATACTCATGAAGAAAGTACACCAACAGGATTTTGGCAAGAATGTGTGTATTTGAGCTGAAAAACGGAAATCTAAATGCAGAGCAGCACAGAGAACACTGAGCCAAAACAAAAAAAATCCTCTGTGTGTTATCGCTTGGAACAACCAACACAAGCACTGTGAACTTAAGGGTGGACATATGACAGCAAGGCCAAAAAGGAGTGAAAGAATCTGTCCAGCTCCTGACCAGGAAATGCCAAGTAAGACGTGCTCGAATACTTTCTCTGTGGTCTCTTATTTCAGCAGTGAGTGAAAGGCGAAGTCTGTGAGGGGAGCGAGCAGCAGCATCTGGAAATGCCTAGAGGAATTAAATGTAAACATACATACACAGCATGGGAAGTTCTGGGCTAGATAAGAGCATGGGTTGGTTGCCAGGGAGGATACACAAAAGCTATTAGATTTCTGTTTTATTAATGAATTCAGCCCATTGAAAATCACACTTAGGTTAAGAAACGAAGTCCCCAAAACTCTAATGCATTGGCATTTAGGATCTAAAAGAAATTTTGTTGCCTTTTCATATCTGTGGAGCTTCCTGTCAAGCTCCGCCACTTAGAACGTTGGGGAAGCCTGCTATTGGATGGCTGGTACAGATATTTGTGGCCACCATAGATTTAATAACTTTTGTGCTCTCTGAAATTTTTATTTAGCACCAATAGAAAGATATTAGCTTTTGTAAGGTCAAGAGAGGTCATCGGGTTGCTTCAAGTGATGTCAGTGTCTATATACAGGATCATTACGAGCACTGCGGCATTCAGTGGAGGACTCCATTTGTATCAGTGTGAGGTTCTGCAAGTGTTTCCTGCCTCCGCACTGAAAAACGCTCTGAAGGAGAGACACTGAGGCATCCAGCGGTGCCACTGACACTGTACAAATAAAGGCAAATAAAGCTAAGTGCTTAAGCACACCAATGCACTAAATTCCACACAACGGTGAGAACAACTTTGAAGATGGATATTTACTGTATGTAATATTAGGTGTGCATGCTGCTCAGGGCAGTGAGCACACCAAAGTGAGAAACAAATATGAAAATAGAAACATTTAATTCCAAGAGTGGGAGAGCTATAAAAAGGTAAATCACTGTCAAAGCTCAAGGTCTCAAGATTCATAACAAATCTGACCAATAGTGGAGAAAAACAAATTAGATTTCTGACACAACATTCATTAGATATGAGCAACATCCAGTGTGTGGGTGAACCTGGACAAAGGCTTTTCTGATAAAACCATGGAGGATCAATATGGCAGGGAGTAAATCATGGCTGAGCGGTGCTGAACTCAGCAGAGTCACGATTTGAAATAATAGTATGAGACAGGTTGTGGGAGCAGGGGGATACTACTTGATTCCTTTTTATCAGCTTCCACATCACATTCCACTGTGCTGGATCACAAAGCACATGCATATGAGTCTCCTCACAAGTACAGAAAGACAAACACATGTGTGTTTAGATACGGTATATATGCTTGCATGTATGCGTGTCCTGTATTACAGTGTGTGCTTAAATGAGACTGACATACTGTGGCTGCTGCAAATTGTTGGCTGAGATGTCAGGCTTCCACTGATGGAGTTCTTAATTTAGTGACTTTACCTTCATGCCAGCAGAGCACTGGAATACCAGAGGAAGATGGAATACTGGACTGGGACCAGTAAATCCTGCAAAAATTCATGAATAGAACAATTTATGCAAGCATTTCCATCTCTGATGGATGGAAAACCGCCCCTTCTCGTCCCCCACCCTAATAAACAGTAAGACAACTGACTACTGACTGTTGCTAGGTGGTTCTCTCTCTTTTTAACCGACAGACATAGAAATAGCACTCTTCCAAGTGCAGTTATCTGGCACTTGTGTTTCCATCACACATGTAATTCAATCAGCCTGTCATCTGTGTTAAACCAACACATGAGCAGCACCGATATAATCAGAGCCATCACTCATTGCTCTACAACAATAGTTCATGCTTGTCTGGAGTGCACAGCTGTTGCCATCTAGCAGAAGTAACAGTCTGTGCAAGACAGTGCAGATGCTGAGATGTTGGTCCATCAAACATAAACTAGATTAAAAGTGAAACTGAAAGTGCAGGTCTGCTTTAGAACACCAAGTCATTCTTCATTTCTATGCAATCTCAGCTGATTTTTCTGGCTGTGCTGAGGTCAGATATATCACATTAATTTGCATCTTTATGCTATACATGTCTTGTCTGTCATGAGCTTGGAATGCCATAAATCCTGTGATTACAGGCACATGGCAAGAGACCAGATTACAACATGTTACTGGTGACGACATGCAACGCTATTTGAAATCAGCCTTTCTGTAAAGCAGACACACTAATATTAAAGTCAGATTTAAGAGAATAATTGACAATCTATATGGTTAGGAGTTGTGATGACTGCTGGAGTGCTCTTGAAGTCTGAGGTTTCCAAGGTTTGCACATACTACAGGGGAAAAATGGTGTATGCAGCTGTTATATACTGTACATCAGCTTTAGGTTTCCAACAGTATTAGTCTGTTCTGTATAGGTGACCTCATCAAACGTACTTTTGAAGATAGCATGCCTAAACATAAAGACAGTACAGTACATTACAGACATTTGGCCCGCATGCAGCAATCTCAGCGCATGATTCACATTCTTACTTCTTTCAGACCCTGTCCTTTCATCAGACATGATCTCCTCTCTGATTCTTACTTCTTTCAGACTCTGTCCTTTCATCAGACATGATCTCCTCCAAGTCCTTCCACATCAAGCAGATATTTCAGACCAAATCATTTGCCTGCAAGCTGCCTGTGCAGCTTCAAATGCTACCTGCATGCACAGACAGGTCTTTGTTTATGTTGGCTTTGATGCAAGGAAACACATGGATGATATCCCTAAGAGTGTGATGGTAGCCTTTAAAGGGTGAGTATACCAAAATCACAAAAAACATCTTTACCCACGTGCACTGACCGGTATCTAGCCATGGAGATAACTGACTTTGCTTACCTAGTCTAAGACCTCTGCTGCAGCCTCAGTACAACAGAAGTGAACACATTATTCTTTGTCATTTTCAAAGCTTTGAACTCTGACATTTGAAGCCAGCTGCAGCACGTCTTTCCAGACACAATATTTTAGAAATAGCGCAGAAACACACAAATGTCAGTAGTTTTACCTTAAAGCTATTTTCCAATACAGGTTAAAAAAAAAATTAAATTTTGTCGTAATGTAGCTAATTAACATCAGTTCATTAAACTGTGCTAGCCAATATTTCTATAATTGTGGATTATATCTACAGGTAATGTGAAAGGGGTCGATTATAGTGATGAATCCATTGAGGATTATGTACCTCTGCAGTCAACATCCTCAGCAGCTGCACAACAACAGAAAAGGGGCCAATAAAACTTTCTGACATGAGTTACCAACTGTGCTACCAACCAGACACCTAATAGCAGCTTGATGCTAGCGGCAGAAAGAGTTAGTGACTAGCTAGTGAACGCACTAGCTAAAGAGCCAGATTTGCTGTATTCTACCCCTAACACTGGCTGCCTGAAGAATTCCTAATTAAATACAGAATGATGACCAAAAAAACCAGCATAAAGTGTCTTGGTAAGGTGCTGGGCCACCATGTGCCGCCAGAACAGCGTCACTGGTCCTTGGCATTGATTCTACATGTCTGAACACTGGAGGGATGGACATCATTGTTCCAAAAGACATTCCTTCATTTTTTGGTGTTTTGATGATGGTGGTGGAGAGCCCTGTCTAACACAGTCCAAAATCCCCCATAGCTGTTCAACTGGGTTGAAATCTGGTGACTGAAGGCCAAAGACTATGATTCACATCATTTTCATATTCATCAAACCATTCGCTGACCCCTCGTGTCCTATGGATGATGGTACTGTCATCCCGGAAAAAAACATTATTCAGGTTTTTCCTGTAATTTGTCATATGTCAGTTTGTAACACTCCACTTTACCAAAGAAGAGGGAGGATCTTTCCTTCCTGCTGTACCTCTCTCAATCTGACAAGTAGTTCAAGTGTGCTTTGGTGACTTACCAGTCCATCACAGTTGCTGATAGCCACTGAGGCTTCTGGCATGTCACTCACATCTCCAGTGAAAACACAGTCCCTGTGGATATGTTCCTTGACCTTTTCCTCAAAGTCCTCATGCCATTCCACAAACGCCCCCGGGGCCACCAGCCTCCTGTTGGCTCTCAGGCAGAGGTGCAGTTCTTTCCCAAACACAGTGACGTTGAAAAACAAGTGTTGAGCTGCAGAAGAGGTGACCGAGGGCATCTCAGGGGCATCGCGGGCCACTCTTCTCCTGCTGCTAAAGGCTGAGCCGGCATCAGCAGCACCACCACCTTTACTTCTGCTTCGAGCTGAGACCACGTGAGAAATGTACCGGCCATGGGAGTCTGTGCTGAATGGCACGATAAGACCATATTCACTTAACTTTCCAGAGAGTTTTTCTGATGGGACAGATAGTGTCAAGTGAGAATCTCATTTACAGACAAGTTCCTATAGAAAAGACTACAGAGCAAAGTAAGCTAAATGATTAAAAAGATATGCTGTATGATAGAGAACAGAACTAAACTGTATTCAAACATATGATATAAAGCATATAAAAGTCTCTTAGAATGAATGTTCTCTTTATTAAGCTGGTATCATAAGTACAAATACTGTCAGTGGTGGAAAGTAACTATATTTACTTATTTAAAGTAAGTATATTTACTCTAGTACTGTATTTAAGTACAATTTTGTGTTACTTCATTCTTTGACTTCACTACATTTTAGAGGCAAATATTGTACTGTTTACTACACTACATCTAATTGATAACTTTAGTTACTTTTCATAACAGCGTAATATAAAGAATACAGTATGATCATAAGACCTCACTGATCTATGGTAGAAAATTCACAAGCTACCCAGCTGTAATTCAAATTAAATGCATAAGCAATTAAAATACAATAATATGATATACAGGAATGTGAAATGTGCCATTCTGCATAATGATTATTTTTCCTTTTAGTACTTTAAGTATATTTTGATGCAAACACTTCTGTACTTTACTTAAGTAACATTTTGAATGCAGAACATTGACTTGTAACTGAGTATTTTTACACTGCTGCAGTGCTACTTTTACTTAAGTAAAGGATCTGAGTGCTTCTCCACCACTCAGTACTGTGGACATCCAGGGGTTCAACAAACTGTGCTCATTTTGTTCATCTGGAACTGTAAGGCTGCCAAAGCTTTGTTGACCTATCAATAAAAATAGCCCATTATTTTTATCATTAGCCCCCCTCATTTGCGCTTCAGGCTACATTTCTTTAAGCTGCACAGCACAAAAGCACAGAAAAGAAAAGAAATGGATTACTCACCTTGTGTTTCTGCAGCAAAAATAAGGTCCAAACATACTTGAGTGAGTGAAAAGTACATCAATAAATGCATACAATCCATAGCGGTGGCTATAGTGTGAGAGCTGCCACTTCAGCGCTGAGCTTTTCTTTCTGTTGTAAACTTTGAGCAGAGTCCTTCCTCCAGTAAAAAGCACAAATGCAGGAGAAAAGTCCTCAGAGTTGAGCTGCAGCGAAGCAGCCGGACAAACTGACGGATATTTTCAAGTTGTTTCCAATCTTTTGGCCTGTGTTGAATTGCATAGACCAAGATTGCCCCATCCATTTACGAAGCTAAGGGAGGGTGGGGGGTACAGTATATCTGGGGTGCTGATGACGACAACTCCCCGGTGAAACCGGGACGGTTTGAAGAAGTAACCCGGACTTTTCTATTTCTTCCTCTTTTTTTTTTCCTCAGATAACTTTTAAAAAGGCAGGGGAGCAAGTTAACGCACGCCTCCGCCGAGAAAAGTAAGTTGAAAGGGTTCAGATAAAGTGTTGCAGAGACAGTGTCCCGGTGGTGGAACATCTGCCGCCCAGTCGTGCACCATTACGCACCAGTGGTTCGGCTGCAGGACTCACCACCGTTCACAACTTGAAGCCACTACCAACCAACAGTGGAAGCGCTTCCAGTCTACCACACAAACGCATCTTTAGCCAGCCGTTTTTTTTCCAACACAAAAGAGAAAGTGGGGTCTTTATACCATCACTGCCTGCACATAAGTCCACATCCACAGCGAAAATGAAGTGTTAAAATGTGTTTGACTTTCTTAAAGAGGCTGAAAAACTACCAGACGTAAGGTAGAAACCCATGTGTTTACTTTAGCCCACAAACACCTTAGTGATAACATGGTAACAACGTGATAACAATAAATCAAGGGAGGCAGAAGTGCAAAGATTTCAGTGCGCTTAAAAAGTGGACACATACTTTACTGTAGATTACTAAAATGCACCCATGACGACAACAACGAAACACTATCAAAAACAGAATATACACAATACATGCAAACTGTACAGAGAATAAAAACATGTTAAATATAGAAAACAATGGAAAACACTAAAGGCAGAGAAACTGCTACCATCAGGTCTATCTTAAATACTTTCTCACATGTATGCTGAAACACTTTTGGCTTGCCATAAATGTTCCTTACATCCACTTTCAAGTTAAAGTGTGCCTTTAAAAAAATCAGGCCTGTCAATGGCTTACACAGATAAAACCAGATTTAATGTAACTACAGATTTTCATGCTTCTTGAACACAAAGCGCACATTACATCACTGAACTTAATGACCTCGTGAAGCTTGTACCTCAAGTTTTCGTAATCAGGGCTAATCCTGCAGATGTCACTGTGAGCATATCTTCCATTTGCAGAAAGTGAACCAATCCAACACCATAATTCGAGGCTTAGAAGGTGTGAAAACTACTTTGGATTTCATCAGTGGAATGATAAAAGCATGTTGAAACTTTGGATGACTGCTCAAGAAACTGAGTTTTTGGCTTGGCTCACTCTGCTGGAGTCCAGACTTAGTCAAGACATGACCACACAGACACTGAACCAACAACACTGGAATGCTTCTCAGAGGAAGCTTTGACTTTGAGGTACTTTTCTGAGAAGTAGGTGTCTAGACTGGACATTCTTTTACCTCCACAGCTTTTCAACTTTGTCTGGACCCTGCTGGTCTGAGCGACCTTACCCATGCAGTATCTATACACTCACTCTGTGATTAATTATGTCCATGCTCCCAGGGTTGTCAATGTAGAGCAGGTGTGGGTTTTACACAGTCATCCCCCAGGGTGGCAAAGAGAGGACTGGATGGTGATTCAAATCCGTGCATTAATAAATGATGGAAACTAACCACAGCATTAAGAGATGGAAAACATTAACTGCCTTGTAAGATGTTTTATGCTCTTTTTCCATCCATAGTGTTTGGAGTTTTTGTGTGTGTGTGTGTCTAAAAGCCAGGATGACATTCCACAAAATAGCATAGTATTCAATTAGAAGCCTTGTTTTTCCCTTCTGAAATGAATAGCTCCACTCACAGTTTGTGGTTAGGTCCACACACTAGAACAATTTTCTACTACAGTGCTTGTATTTGAACACTCTGCCCTTCACAACAGGAGTGTAAGAGAAAAACTTCAATACACTCCTGATTCAAATCAAACCCAGCTCTCTGGTGTTTAGACAATACATTGCAAAGATCCATGTGAGAAATGTGATTTACCGAGTCTTAAACACTTGAAAGTATAAATTTCTATAATACTATATGTGTATCTTTTCCTCTAACAGTAGCAATGACAGACTAAATCTACAATTTAACGCTGGAACGAGACATATCCCAGTCTACTGAATAGTATTTAGCCCAGTCTGAGAGTAGAACTGCAAGGAATCAAGCTTCTACCACAGTGTTCCCAGAAATAGGGAGAAATTGCAGTACAATGTGCAAGGCTGTGGATGCCTCAGTGTGTGCTGTAATGTGGTCTAGCTATGCCAGTATGCTGAGAAAATATGTAACTTTTCATCCATGAGATGCACGGAGATGCAAAGCAGCTGCTGCTCTGATGGCAGTTTGAGGGAAGAGGACTGTCGGCACATGCTAAGTTATAAACCAGTGACTTGGAGGAGTTGTTCTTGTCCTCTGTCATATGCATGGAGGGATTTGGGACTAAAAGTTTCAGGATGAGCGCCAAGTTATGGCCCTGGTCAGACTTGATGACTCACTTGATCTTTGAGTGTGGGAGTATTGTCTGTATGTCCAGCTGCAAAAGCACATCTACTGTACTGTATATGTGTCACTAAACTGCCTTTGTGTCAAAGAGTTCACCTTCATTACCAAAATGTTTTATGCCGTTTTTGTTTTTTTCATATAAAACTATACAACTGTTTTAAATTAGAATTTAATGGAAAGTGAAAGGAAGAGTTTGACATTTTTGGGAGACACTTTCTTGTCAAGAGTTAGATGTAAGTCTTGGGGAAACTAGTTTACCAAATTAAACATTTCTTCATATGTCCAAGATGACACAGGAGAGCATTTCCAGATTTGACACCACTTTTCGCAGTACAACATAATTCCTCTGTGCCTTCTCAAACCTTGAAATCAATGTTAAAAAAAAAATCACAACATTGTATTAGGTTAAAATGCTACAATGCTATAATTGAGGTCAGTTTAAATTTAGGCACAAAACATGATTAGTTTCAGGGAAGTATGGTTTTAAGCACCTTAGCTGCATCGTTGTTACAATAAAATACACTTGGAGAAGTTTAGCAAATCCAGGGCTGTCGCTTACTTACCTTAAATACCTATCTTAAAACATTTAAGCTTTACTAAAATGTGTAAGAAACAAAAATGTTACTTTGTATCATTGTCCTTTTGATTGTACAAACCTTAATTTTTCAAGGTGTGTAAACATGCAATGTCTGCTGTCACAGACTTTTCTGAATTTAACCACCAGGTCATAGCTTGAGTTCATTTAACCTTCAGCTCTCAGCTATAATATTGTGGTCAGTTATCAAACAGGGTGAGTTGCAGAACTCGCATTAAAGGTCTCACATTTAATCAGATGTGCAGGTTTACTGGAGGCATTTCTGCTTTTACATTATGAGTCACCAATTGCTGCACTTTAGGACATCGCTCTTCTTATGTAGCTAAAGGATAGCCACTTGCACCTGGGACCTCTAAATAATGAAATCTTAGTTGATGGGATGTCTTATTGCCCACAGTAAACAAAGGCCTCCTGTAGACATAAATGACATGCATTTGCCAGTGCAGATTTAAGAATATGTTACTGTGGATTAAATCCTTGAGAGGGCTGAGAGCACAAACGTGTCCCTGAGGTGTTCATAATGCTCCGAGGTCAGCAGCGGTCCCCTGCAACCCTTGCACCGGCACCAGGCCTCCTTTCTTGAGCAGCCCTCTCATCTGCAGAGGGAAGTTTTTCACATGAAGTTCATTACATCCCGTCTCACCGCTCACCTCTCAATGCTGCTCTTTGTCTACCATAATCTCGGGATCCTTCAGAACCGCTAGCTTGAGTTTCACGTTGGGGAGTATCTCAATGAGTCTGGAAAGTATTTCAAAGGCAAAGGGGCTGCTATATCATCCAAGCGTGGTCCTCATGTCCTGTGCTTATCTTGACCTGGAGTCAAGTTGGCCACATGCTGAATAGCCCAACTCCATATCCGCATGTTGTTTCAACTCGTCTCTGTAGGAAAAGTTAAGAGAAATTCACAGACCCTGTGCTCTTCTAAAAGTGTGTATTTTACCAATACGTCTCCTAGACACCTCCAACTCCCTAAAAAACAGGGGTCTGTAAATTCCATTTAAGTAGGTTTCCTGGACAGAACTATATAATTTGGTACTAACTGTAGTTAAAAACAGAGTGGTACACTTCTAGTTCTTTCTAAATGCTAAGCTAGCACAAACTTGAGCTTTTATTCAGAGGCCAGGAGGTGAACTACACATGCAATGTGTGAAATTTGTCTACAAACAACCACAACAGTTCAAATAATAAATGAACAGCAAATACTGAGGTTTAAATTGAGCTACTTATTTCATGAAAATTCATGTGCAAGACAAAAATAAACTCAATGCAACTCATTGGACTAAGTAAAAAAAAGTCTCTGAACTTTATCTTTTTCTGTAATTAGTACCAAACTACATTCTTTACAGGAAACCTTCAAGAAATGATTTGGAAATGGTGGAAATGTAAACTAAAGTGTTACCGGAAGCTCAAATTGAGATGATGTAAAAAGGAAATGAGTTTACCAAACCATAAAAGCAGCATTTCAATCTAGAGCACCTGGTTTGCATCTGTAATAATCCAGGATAGGCCGTGGTGCAATAAAATCCTAACAACTTCCGCACTCTAAAAGATAAGCCTGCTATGCAATTACAATATGGGAAGTGATCTAGGATATCAGGCTTTCAAAGCAGGCCAGCAAAGCCAAGTGAGCTTCACTGATGGGCCGGCCAGTGACTTTAATCTCCACACAGCCCTCCATTCTTGAGAGTGAAGATATTATTTTTAATTAAGACCTTACCTGTCCACTTCAAAAGGCAGCTCAGATTAGTCTTTTGATCCATCTAAGCTCTTTATTACTATATATGGACTATGTTAAGATTACAACAATGACTCAGCTGTTTTTTGTGTAAAGGTACGCTGCTTGATGCTCATAACCTGCTCTGCTCTCTGAGGTTGGCATTAATACAAAACAAAGAGGCCATCCAGACATACGAGTGGGTTCTTAGCGGTGTGTATTTGGAGTAAGAGATGACAAGATAAGGAGGAAAAAGAAAGGAAGCCGAGGAAGGACAGGAACAATTATTTGGCTCCATCGCTGGATCAGAAACTTCAATGAAACAACCCACAGCAGAGCGTTGTGTGCAGAATATCCATGATTGGAAAAATCCATCCGCACTTTTATATCCAAATCCTTGACACAGATGACACATAATCCTTGGATTTCATTTTTCTCCTTAGAAAGGCAGAAAATGGAATGATACCAAAAGCAGACGAAGGCTGTTAAATTAGTTTGAGTTATTTATTTTAGCCCCCCTCCCCCCAGAGAAAATGGTCCTTACAGTGATCAAAAGACAATACATTGCTTCTACTGAGTTCCTATAAAAAACAAACTTTTAATTAAGAGCGCAGCTAAGATGTTAGGGTATTTTTGTAAATCTATGTTCACTGTGTTATCAAATCACATGGATGTGAAATGAATTCTAAATTGTTTTGCTCAGTTGGTCTGATCAGTTATATACAGTGAAAATCATCTGACGCAACGACAGAACAGAACAAATCAGGACGAGAAGCATCGAAAGGAAAGATTTTTGATTTTTTTTCTCTTATCTTTCAGTTTTTAAGTCAGCATTCATGAATCTTTAAGTACACTTTAAGCTACAATTAACTTTACAACTAAACACAAATTAGCAAACCTTTAGAATGACAAAATACTCAAAATGTGTTAGGACTTTTTAAGAAATACTGCACAGTAAAAGCTGGAATTAAATGGCAGAAATGGTCTAACTATTGCCCTGTTTGTCTGACAGTGTAATTATAACTCATTGTCCTGAACAATGAATCATGCAGCTTTTATCTGCTGCCACTGATGCCGCTAACAAGAACTGCAGTTGTTAAAGGGTATCGTTCATGAATTGAGACCAAGCGTTTTTTTTTTTTTTTTAATCCTGGGTTACACCAAGTATTTGCTGGCCTGCCCCTTTCCAACCATACATTTTACAGTCAGATGTATAATTGGATTCCTGCCGACAGACTGATGTCGGGACAGAGAAAGGGGCCGTGAGGTGTGTGACAGCCGAGCTGATTAAAAGGGAAGTCTGTCAGTTTTACACATCAAAGTTGGCTTACAGGTAGAGGAGTACTACTGAACAGCGTGGTTATCAAGCGTAATGTAACTTCAGAGGAAACCATTGGGGATGAAAAGTGAAGGCTGTTTCAGAAGGTAAAGACACCTTCAGAGTAAAATCAAACCAAAAAATCCTGACATGTTGTATTGTTTGAACCTGTATGACACATGTAAAGTAAAAAAAAAAACAGGTACAACAGGGGGACACATCACAGTTATGCTGTAGCATTTCAATAAGCTTTGATAATGAAAAGCTCCCTTATAAATTCAAAAAGACATTACCTTTAAATAACATCAGCTTTCATATAAACACAGGGAATCTTCTGAAAAATTGTAAACCTCAAGTCAAACAGATCCTTGGCCACTGACGGCTGTGTTGAGAACAAAAACATCAGGTCACACAATAGCAAACAGTTGTGACATACAACCAAAATTGTTGGCTGACAGATTGGATTTTACTTTTCTCCTCTAACATTTAACTTTAGCCTAGTTATGGATGAAGTTTTAAAATGCTGAATTTTTTAAACCTCGAAAAACAACAAATTATCAGACTGAAATTCTATGTTCTACCGTTGATTAAAAATCAGCAAAGGTACAAATATAGGAGCAACTCTCTGCTAACCTAATATTAAAACACCTACACAATGTTAACATTGCCAAGTTTGAACAGAAAAAGCAGTTACACAAACAAAAGATGACGTAGAAATGTGGACAATACAGGGGTAAATATAGAAGGCAATGTTCCTAAATGTCTATTCAGAAAAGCACAGTACTGTTTTGGTGTGTTCACAGTGATCCTCTCTCAGATGAACTCCCCTCGGAAAGGAAGTGACTGAATGTTCTGTTGCTGCCAGCGGCAGCGCAGCCTGGCCAGTGGCGTGTCCCTCGGGTTTTCAAACTCAGAAAAGCCCAGCTGGTTGAGGATGTCATAAACTCCAGCTCTGGCAGCCACCTAACACAGAAACACACAACATGTTGAGGAGCATGCAGCGCAGCCAGTCGGCCATTAGATTTCTCCACTGTGGCCACACAAACAGTTTCCCTGATGCTTTTTCAGAGTTAAAACATGTTATCGGATTGTTTCCTACATGTGCAGCTGTTACATTGGAACTAAAGTTTCTAGAGTGGGTTTGGAATCAAGAAGAAGTGGTAGAAGAAATATCCTGAATTAGTTTACTTAAAGGGGAAATTCACCACTTTTACACATCAAGTTTGGTTTAAGTGTTAAAGAGAAATATTTAGCTTGTGACCATTTGATTTTCTTCTGTGGCTTTGGCGGGGACTGTCTGATGTCTTCATGGTTATCAGAAGATGTTACTGAGCTGCATGGTGGGATAAGATGAACTGTAGAAGGGAACATCAGTATCAGAGCTCAACCTACACCTAAAAATAAAAGGCAGGCTATGTTGAGCATTGGCTTCTTTCATTTAAGTCCCAAACTTTATGGAAGGTGAAGAAGTACTCCTTCATGGAAACCTTAAGTAAAGTATTTTTAGGCATTTTTGCTAGTATTTTACAAATCGGTCACTGAGACAGAGAGGAAACAGGGACAGAGAGAGAGAGACCTGTGACAAATGTCTGCAGTCAAACTGCAGGCACCGTGCACGCGATCTGCAGATACAAGATATCCACTGTCAGATTAATTAATAAGTGGAATAAAACACAGCATAGCCAAGAATATCCTCCCATGTGCTGGTGAAAGCAGGTATGATGTGAAGGCAAAACATACAGCATCATTCCAACACCAGGAAGCTAATCACAAAACTTCACAAAACACTGAACTCCAACTTCCTCCTGCTGGTTCCACCTGTGCCACCTGTGTGAGAGGCAACTTGTAAAATGCTTTGGTTAAAGGAGCTATACAAATTCAGTCCATTTATCACTGAAGAACATCTGTACAAGCCTTCACTTTTGAAGCCGAAGTAAAATGTTAACCAGTGAAATGTAGTGAACTGAAAACAGATTACCTCATTATTATACATAAGTACAGTAATGGGACATCAGTATATATTATTCAGTTTTTCTGGGTGAGTCATTACCGACTGGGGACTGAGAGGAACATGGAAAGATTTTTCTCAGGAAAGGTCAATGTCCGTGTTAAGCAGCAGGTCACGCCGACTCATGGTCTACTGTGGCTGTCAAACGCCATAGGACTGATGGGAAAAACCATAGACAACCAGAAACATCTGACCATAAAGCAAAACAAGACGGATAACACAAACAAACCAAGTAGAAACAGACTTCTTTGCAAAACCTTTGAAGACTGAATACCCCACGAGAAGTGCCACAGCTTGCCCAGTTTACTCTGCAGGAGAAGATGAACCCGAGCTGGACTGCGATGTTCAACAACTACATTTCATAAAAGAGCATACGAGAGACAGAGACCTTTCAACTGTGTTAACCAAGTCTTTTGAATATATATTTATATCAATCAATCTGTGTATAAATTTTACATCAGAGGGGCAAAGGCATGAGAGAAAGACATCTCTTGCAGCTTACAGCCTCAACCTGGACTTGATATAGGATTTGGCTGAACTTGGTTAGCTAGTTTGCAAGACATTAAAAGAACAAGACAGTGGAGCTGAAGTGACCTAAAACACCAATTTAACCTCTCCTCCTCCGCAGGCGGCCAATGAGTCTTCAAATTTTGGAGTGGAGAGGAATGTGCAAGAGGAGAGATGTTGAAACAGTCATGAAAATTAGGGCACCATTTGTGGAAGCATACTTTTGAACTAAACAAAAATGAAGACTATGAATGTGGTTATGACCTTGAGGCCGTGGAGTAATCCGGTATGAAGTGCTGCTGGGGATACGTTTAAAAATGCACTGTCAGGTTAAAGACATACTGGAACAATGGACTGGAATAATAGTTTCAAGATATCTGTTTCATGAACAATGATTATAGCTTAGCTGGCCAGTTCTGTGCAGAAACAAACCCAAGGCACCAGAGAGTGGTCTAGATTACAGACTTGCTGACCATACAAAATCAGATCATACAATAGATATCTAAAGCTAAGACTTTAGCTTTGTACGATCAACACTGACTCGAAGCTTCCTCAGTCCAGTGAGCAAACTATTATGCAGCTTCTATTTTGTGGTTTTCACTCAGCTTTTTATAACAAACACATGCACTAAATGATTGGCCTTTAACTACATGCATGTTTGCATCTGATGTAGCCCTAGACAGCAGCAGCTCCACGGCACAATGACCTCTTCAGTGGGAACAAATGAGTGGGTGCAGCACAGTGATTAGTCAGTGGGGAGAACTCCCAGGAAAAACTCTGTGTAGGTGTAGTTAACCAGCACACTTGGCCTTACTCATCTACGACATAGCCCAGCTGTATGTGAAATTTTAAAACAGCAAAAAGTTGTCATCCACCCATCTGTTCACCAAAGTCATGGGCAATCCATCCTCTGGAGACCGTGACAGTTTCTTTTAGGTCTGTTTATTGTGACACCAGCATGCCTGAAAACATGGTGCATTACTAGAAGTAAAACTACTCTTTATAGCACATTTAACATGAACGTATAACATACTACTGGATTATAGTTACTGAAACTGTTATGTACATCACATTATTGTTGCAGCTGGTAAAGGTGGAGCAAATTTTAACTACCTTTTAAGGTTGTAATTTGAATTACTGCTGGGTAGCTTGTGACTTTGCCACCAGAGATCAATAAAGACCTATGATTGCACTGTAGGTTTTGTATTAACCTGGTTATGAAAAGTAACTAAAGTCATCAAATAAATGTAGTGGAGTAAAAAGAACAACATTTGCCTCTAAAATGTAGTGAAGTCAAAGTATGCAGTGGCACAAACAGTAGTTACTTTCCACCCCTGACTCTGACTACTAGCTGCCATGTCAGCAGTGCTCCAGAGATGTTTCTTATGATTTGATTTCTTCCATTTTCACCTGTTAATATCTAACAAAACTTTGTTGGTTGGGTATGAGCAAATAAAAGTAGTCATTCATTTTAGACATCACAGGCAGCAATACTGGTGAGACTGCTGGTGTGGCGACAGGGGCAGAGTGGTGAGGAGGTGCTGGTCTCCCCCGCAGCTGGCTAACTCAAAGGCTGCACATACCGGGGTGATGCAGGGGGACAGGGAGGCCTCTGGTCCACACATCATAACAGCTGGAACAACTGATAGGGTAAGTCTCCTGCAGGCATCTATGGTATGCACTGTACACAAGTCCTGCCGGTGTTTAGTGGATTAGCATACATGCATTTCAATTCCAATAACTCCTGTGATGTTTCTGCTCTTATCTCACTACAAAGGACCAGCAGTAAGCGTTATTTAATTCAGACGCTTATATATACACACATATGTGTTTCTGTGGTTCAAACAGTCCTAATGAACAGAAGAAACAAACAAGACCACCTCCATATCAGCTGGCACAGACGGCCACCCTGCATGACTGCGAACACTGTCCTGCTTTCAACCACAGCAGAAATCAAATCAGTCCATGCAAACACACATGCATGAGGTTACTGTAATATGCAAAGCAGAATGTACTGCTCAGCCCTGGCAGGTTGTGTAACTGTAGCTTCACATGCATCACCAGCGATGGCAATGATGCCTGACTGCCGCCTCTGGCATCGCAGTTTGTCAGTAATGATCCTGCCACGGTCACTGGTGACAGGCTAATGATTGGGCCTGCGGGCTGGTTTGGGTCAGATTGGTCGGTCCTCTGTCAAATTCTGCTGCAACTGGGCCAGTAAACACGACAACACTGATAGTGGTGGTGGAAAATCCATCATATATAGTATGTCGCCAGACTTTCTTACACAATTTGTCTTCGATTATTTTTTCTTTATTAAAATGACTGTTTTAATTAAATGTGATTTAAACACGAATTTGGTCCTGGGGGGACCGTTTGAAGGGCTACTACACACCTGCTATATCACAGGCTTTGGGGAATGACTATTTTTAGATAAACAGCCTGTGAGACGACTAGGATTAAATTCTATGTACTAACAATGTCTGTACACACCAGCACAGTTATCAAGTAATAGGAAGACTGGAGTTTTTAATTTGTGGTAGTAATGATTTCAGATCCCTGCATTCTTAATTTAACATCATCCTGTGAAAACAAAGGAGTTAAGAGTACGTGGCCAGGACGTAACCTCTGTCACCTGCCTAGTTACTAACTATTAACCTTATAATGTGTTATAAAATCTCTAGCAGCATACTCAAAGAGTATAACCAAACTGAGCTGAGCTATCAAAGAAAAATAAATCACAGCAATAACTCTGCCACTACAACAACAGTGACATCATATGGCTTTATAAGCATTTGTATCTTTTTGTCTTTCAATCTGTCCCACAACAGAAAGTGTCTTGTTTGTATTGTGGTGCCATCTGAATGATATTTCACAGTGCACTTGATGGATGGCTGTGATATACTGGCCTGTTCAACATTTCCCTTGAAACCTTCCCAGTAATTGCCAGGGAGGTGACAGCTGACTGGCTCATCTAAAGGACACAGTGGGTCATTTTTGCTGTCCTGCTAAGACATGGCCCCAGGTGTTCCAGGAGATACAGGAAAACTTGAGGCAAATATGGAAATATGGAGGCAAAAGTGCATCATAAGACACCTGTGAGGTGCCACAAGGCCAGCTCTGTTAATAACGCTCCCCCATCACAGAAAATTCACAGCTGATTATTAACAGACTGATGACAGTGGTTATTATTTATGAGCAGCCGGTTTTAATAGAACCACTAATACAAATGAAAATGTATTTATAAATCAGTGTCAGTGTACAGCGGGGTTAGAAATACACTGTATAAATGACTGCTCTTAAGCTGCTAAACTTAAATAATGAAACTACAGTATATGAAACATACTTATACTACAATTTCAGGTAAGAAAATTGTGCCAACAAGACTTAAACTGTACAGATGCTTTAAAGGGGCTAGGATTTTCAACAGTTACAAATATACACTATTGCTGTGTTTCCACTGTCAGAACCTAACAGGCAGTATAACTCGTACTTCCCTTAGCCATCACCAAGCATGGCCTCTGGGTTGACTTGGACCATCCTGCTTCGTTTTTCTTTTTGCCGGTTTCTCTTTAGAGGAGGGAGGGGCTGCTCCCCTTGCACACAGTCAGCTGTGTGTTTACACATAGTGCTTGTAATGCTAATGCTTGAGATGTGAAGACGTGGACATTTAACCAATCACTGGTGACTGTTCTGTGCACACACACTCCTGGTACTTGACTTTTTAGTACTACCTCCTTTGGGATGCTGAAATTTAGCTCATAGAACGCACCTCCAAAGCAGGTTGAGTGTAGTGGAAATAAACACAGAAGCTGTGACGAGCGTTACTCGGAGCCATATGTTTTGGTAGATTCCTATAATGGAAAAACCCCTTAAGTGACTGATACATAACTTAAAAAGGCAGAACAAGCACAATTTACCAGTATCATTCCTTTTTTGAGATTCTTTCAGGTGAAACGTTTCCTCTTCCTTCATGCTATTTGTATCATAAAATGTGTCTAAATTACTACTTTGTGAAAAAGCAATTTCCCATATACAATTTGTGACGAGGTGTGAAGAGAACAAACTGCTGTGCACAACTGCCTGAGTATTTTGTCACGGCATGACAAGTTCAGTAGAAAGAAAGTAAAGAAAGAAAGAAAGAAAAGGAATACCAGCAACACAAAAAACTATCTAAAGTATAAAATACAGACATATCCCGAGATAATATTTTGATATTATGCTATAAGAACAAGTAGTGCTGGCTGCTTTACAGCAGAGACTTCCTATTGTCTGTATGTGTGCCCTTACATTCTCATGGAATAACTAGGCCATTAGAGTCACTCTGATGCACCACATACATTTGCTATTCATAACAGGAAGAATATGCGCTGATCGACCATGCATAGTTTTGTGACAACGGTTTTTACAGTGATTGTTCCAGTCTGTTTGGGAATTCCATATTTTTTCTTTGAGTTTATTCCACTTCAGTAAAAAAAGAAGGAAGAGACTTTCATTCAGTGATTTTCATACATTCCAGGCTCTTGAATGTTTCTACAGGTCATCTGTGTGCATATAAGAACAGAAAAATGCTGCAAATTATAAGACTTGTCTGCTTATAGCAGATGTTCTTGCTTGGTTTTAAGGTTCTGGATAGGGTTAAGGTTGGGAATTTAGTTGTCATGGTTAAGGTTAAAGTAAGGAGTTAGGAAATGTCAGTGAGTGTTATCACGGCTATAGAACAAAAATGTGTGTGTTGGGTACCACTTACAAACTACTCATTTGCTTGGAATGCACATAAATTCTCAACTTTACTGTAGGGGCACAGCTGGCCAAACAACTAATGTACCAACAAAAACACACAGCTGAGACATTATGAAGTTCAGTGTGTGAAGAACCAGGTCACAATATAACCAGAACCAGCTTGTAAATTCCTGGAGGAAAACCCAAATGAAACTCTGACAACCAGTTCACAATCTCACGAACTTGAGTTTGAAAAAAAAAAAAAACTGTCCCTCATCTCTTCTTTCTGTTTCACCACTGCCCTGACACATTGCACTGTGGGTGATTCAAGATTTGTTACCCTTCCACAATTTTGTGGAGGTGCAAATTAGCCTCAGAGCACCTTCTTTCTGTTTCACCACTGCCCTGACACATTGCACTGTGGGTGATTCAAGATTTGTTACCCTTCCACAATTTTGTGGAGGTGCAAATTAGCCTCAGAGCACACCAGCACAGACCCAGCTTGCAGATGACTCATCTGGCAGGGCTTTTCTGGTACATTTGAAAGCGCAGTTCAAGGAAAGACTCATTATAATCAGCTTTATCTTGACATTTATGATGCAATCTTAATTTAGAAAAAGCCAATTAATTAAGCGGTATATATCTATAAGTATTGTTTGGTGTGAAGGAGTCCTAGCTTGTTATCCATCACATTCCCTGCCATTTGACTCTGCCATTTCATTTGCATCAAAGAAATTCAAATGCATATATGCATATGTATGTAAATATCAAAGTCTGATATAACAGAGTAGGAAATGGGCCAAACAGGGCAGAGACTGTGTACCTGTTCCATCCAGAGAGTGAAGGAGCGCTGCCAGGAGTCTTTCTTCTCTAGGTGCAGGTATGTGTTGAAGAGGATGAGGTAAATGTAGCGCTCCAGGTACTGTAGGCTCCTCAGCTGCAGCTGCTCACACTCCTTCTCTGTCTTACCACTTTTGATCTGAGAAAAGAGGTAAACAAAGTTGTTAAGACATATCTAGTGGCCATAACTAACAAATTTTTCCCATAAAGCAAAAACTGTTGTCAGTAGCTTACTTGTTACATTGAAGCTGGGCATAAGAAAATCACAAACATGTGATTTTTGGGACCCAAAACTAAAGCAAACCTATTTGTTCAGTAGTTTATGGCCTAAATCTCACCACATTTCACTGTCACTTGTTCATCCTGCCCATAAACATACAGTACAAACTGATCCGACAATGCAATTAACTCACTGATAAATTAAGCACATCTATAACATTTCATATAACACAGTGAATTCTAACTTTTCTTAATATTTTTTTGGATTAATCATACCGTGACTCTCGATGCCCACTGAGAACACACCTGTTTTCAGCTTATTAAACATTCCCATTTCTGCACTACATCCACCTGCAGCAACCTAACATCATTTATCTTAGTCTCCCTCGGGCCTTCAGCTCCACCATCAGTCTACATCCTCTGAAGTGCATGCACAGTGGCAAATACATATTAAAACTACTGCATCAACAACTTTGACTAATCTATTGTAATACACACATACTGTAAAACTGCACTGAGACAGAAAGAGGCTCTCTTAGCAACTGGTTTGCATTGTCACTCTCTTTTGTCCAACCACATGTTTGGGAAAAATTAATTACAAAGCAACAACCACAGTATTTTAGTAGATAAAACATTTCCATTGTTTTCATGTCTGAAGTATAGACACTTAACAAGCAAACCCTCCTACAATGGTGCCAGAAATTAAACATCATCTTGACTAGTTTAACACAATTTATTGTCCAGCTGTTGAATCATAACGCTCAGTGCTCTTAAATTATTCACAAATAGAACTGAATTTCATATTTCAGCCTGAAGATAACACACACCCATCACAACGGAGTTTTTAGCAGAACACCTAGGGAAAAAAGAACAAGTAATACATAACAAAGCTGAGTGTGTCAAACAGCTCAAATACATGAAGGTTAATATGAAGTACATGTTAAAAACTAAGCACAAAAATGTAAAGGAGCAGTCGCACCGGCAGCAAAAAGTCGATTCATTTTGATGTAAATCTTTAGTTAATTTCAACTGCTAAGCTTTAACTACTGCCTGTTTCACAAGAACATGCAGTATCATTGTGCAACACTTTCTGCTGTGAATGGGCCTGAAACCTGCATTAAAATAGTGTAAACCACCGGGGGTAGACGGACTACAAAAATGACCCCTTAGCTCACCTTATATTTTGAATAAGAGGCAGATACACTCAACCATAAAGTCTGTGCAGCCTGAGAGCCAAAACAATAAGCCACATTAGGCTAAAGGCTGCACAGGGATGCAAAGGTGGGTGATTCTGTTTTCATAAAAATGACTGTGTAACACAGCTTTACAGATGGTCATATACCCTGTAGGAACACAAGTGCAGGAAAATATAAACTTCAACAGTAACACTTGTTGAAACCATTTTATGATGAACTGCATCCAAAAACAAAGTTTTAAACATTAAATGTCAGTCCACAAATAAATTAAAAGCAGCAGAACGTAGCAGTGAAACAGCACTACGACATGCCACTTCTTGCACAGTAGGCTGGTTATTGGGTTTCTCTTCAATTACTGGGAGCAGCACTGAGGTAAATGCAGACAGGCTTTCACCATTGTGGTGAGTTGGTGTCAAAGAGGTTTTCCTCTTTTCTCTTCATTTTTCTCCTTTTTTTCTGATTACGTAGAGCCTTGAGCACTTCCAGGCATCAAGTGACAAAGTCTGCCATCCAGCTGTGTGAATGTGTTGTGGAGTGTGTGGTGTGTGCTGGATTGGACGACATGCCAATTGGGGTTGAGAGCGTAACAAGGTGTAGCTCAATGGAGCCAAATGAACTTGCAGCAGTCCTTCAGACACTTTCTTACATCAGATTGCTGTCTGCATTATAATGAGCATTTTGACACCTTGTGGACTTTGTTTTTGACTTTGTCTGCTCCGAGTGTGTAGTAGATCAGGGGAATATATTAAAGGACAGACAAAAACATATTAGAGGCTAGAGAGAGAATAATTAAAGTTTACAAAGTAGGTGGACTAGCAATCAAGGTAAATCTGACGTGTGCACAACACACCATAATACAATAATCCCAGTGCAGGATGATGCAACAGAGAGAAAGGGGGGAGGATCACTGGAGTTTCCTGTCCATTATGGAACAGCTGTGGTTGGATCCCAGTTTTCCATGCATCTGCAGCAGAGGACAATTTATAAACAGTGAATGTCCTGCATGTTGTCTTTCAACAATCCCAAGACAAATAGGAAGAAAGAACACCTAACTTTTCCTAATCTTTTTAATTACAGTGAACAGGACTAACAGGAATAACTGTGAACCCATTCACCCTGTGTGCCCTGCACTCCCAGAGGGTTTTCAGCATTTCATCTGTAAGCCTGAAAATCCACAGTGCCAAAACCTGGTAGCTATCTGTGCACAAGCTGCAGCCAAATGCTGAGATCTCACTCACCCACTCGGTCTCTCTCTCTCTCTCTCTCTCACACACACACACACACACACACACGAAGATCAGTTTGAAAAGATTACATAATTCACACCTCTACAACCTTCCAAACCCTAACTCTGTGGCCGCCATCTGGCTACACAGACAGCCATATGTGTGGCTCAGGGAGAATAATGTTTGGGAAGGTCTGGTGAAGAGACAGAATGCATTTCTTCTAGCTCGTAAAAGAGACGGCCTTGAAAGCTTAGGATTCACATACATTACATTTCTTAAGCTCTGGGACAATCCTGTACTCTGCTGATAATCGTATCTACTTGTCAGCATTTACCTGTGACTAGCTAAAAAAAAACTGTTAGAAAATGTTACAAAAAAATCAAACTAACTTGCTGCACTGAAATGAAAGAGTTGTGGTTCTTCTAATGCAACAGAAGAGACAGTTTCATACATTTTGAAAGATCAAGAGTGTATACTGAACTGGGGAAATAGAAGAGGGGCAAAACAGTGGAGACCTACAGCATCCCCTCGTCAATCCTTTAAGAACAAAGGCCGTAGCTGATCGATCCTTGTTCTCGATCAAAGAGGAGAAGCACACTTCAGCTGGCGGCTGAGGTGTGATAAACGACATCCTCAGTGCTACTTAGTCCTGGCTGAGATGGCCATTGTTTAGAGAGCCCAGAAATGCTAGTTGGCTGAACAGAGCTATTAAACAATGTCAACGTCTCTCAGATCCTTATGCCTTCCAGTTTTTCCTGCTTCCAACACTGACAGGTGCCACTGTAATGAGATAATCAATCTTAATCACTTCCCCTGTCAGTGGTCATTTCCAGTCTTTTTTCCAAGCTAAGCTAACCATCTCCCTGCTCCAGCTTCATACAATACTGAACAGGTAGACATGGGAGTGATATAACTTATAACTCTTGGCAGGGATGCCAAGAATCTATTTCCCAGTATATGTCCAAGTATATGTCAAATTATTCCTTTATATGTCTGCATTGATTAGTAAAACTACTGACTACAATGACTTTTTGTCACATGAAGCCAGTTTTTCTTGCTTTTAAGTACAGTATGCAGCAATAGGAGAAAGAAAAAGAGAGCAGGGAGCAATGTTTTTGCTGTTGCTAATACACACTAGTCAAGAAATGTACTGCACAAGACTGCAAAGGTTTGTAGTACCATCATTATACTGAGTCCAAGTACAGCCACAAAGCATCTCTTACCACATCTAAACGACCTGCAAGCCAGTATTCAATATGCTGTGAAACACGAAAATGTCAGCAAAACAACTCAAAGCAACACTGGAAAAGTGGCTGCTGAAGAGCCGGCACGTTGCTTCTGAATTGCTCCCAGCGGGCAAAAAATGCAGCACGGTCTCTTCCAGCCAAGATGTAGAGTAATATGCCTTGTAAAATGGCAAAGGGATTGAGAGCAGTGTTTTCAATTTGATTCAGTGATCTGACTTATAAGTGGATTTAGTGGTTCATGGAAATAATCCCTGCATCTTACAAAGCATATTTGTTTGTGAGTCACACCAATGTGGAATTACTGAGACTCCCAGTATATATAGGGCTGATTACAAGTACACTGGATAGCTTTATTCTTTAACCTTTTTGGAAGGTGCTGCAGGCATTGGTTCTACAGTACATCATTTCTTTCCATGAAAGTAAACTGGTTTTCATCATCAAAATAAATGCAGTTTTCAGAAACTAAATGAATGCAGTTGATACTGTACCTATGCAAACAAAAGTTCACTCTAATCTCTGTACACGTGTCACAGCCTGGAGCCTGCAGGTGGTTTATTAAAAGATAAGCACCACTCACTAAAGAGTAATGCTGCCTGACCTGTGTCTACGTGTTCCCAGCTAAAGGTCCTCAGTGTAGCCTGAACATCTTTTGTCATAACTGCAAACACTCAAAGACGAGACATAATGATGTCCAAAATCGTAGCCATGGTGTGAACCTGACCTCTCTACACACACACACACACAGAAAAACTACACTTAAAAAATCCAGAGCCAGGCAATTATCAAGTAAAACGTTCAATAATTTGTTTACAAAAATGAGTAGTTTCCACCCTTGATTTAATAATGTATGTGCACAGACCACAAACTTGTTCAGAATAACCTTAACTAAAAAAAAAGTAATTATTCCTGTTCTGAACATAAAAAATGACTCACTCTTCCACACATTCTTGCAACAGCCACATAATAATAAGCACCCAGATATGACCATTAATTCTTTACCACTTTTACGAGCCCAAATAACATCCAGCAGGCTTTAAACAGTTCAAAAGACATCGCCTACACACAAAAAATGCTTACTCTATCTTTCAAGCAACTTTAAATTGGCTCAATTTCTGTGATTAGCATTTGCAGCAGGGAATTCAAATATTTTCTTACTTACTGTAACACTATCATTCATCTCTCCTAAACAAGACCGGTGTTGTAATCCCATGTGCCAGCATGAAAAATCTAATTTCACACTGCACACCAAACCGACTAGCCATTAGCTGGGTCGCATTATCCAGCAACATGCTGTTTATCCTCAAATGATAAATAATGGAGCTGCCTCCCTGTGTTGACTATGGCCTTGCATCATTCAACTCTAGCTTTCTTGGGTAAGTCTAAGAGAAAGCTCCTATTTATCACTCTTTTTGTTCCATCTAACTCCATAAAACAGCATGTTATACTTTGCTTCTCATTCATTCTGCATGAAGTCTAATTATCATTAGTAAGGTGAAATATAATATTATAAGTAGTAGTGCTATTAAAATCTTTGCCCAAGCTTGCTCATCCCTCTAATGCTGAATGTGTGAGAGAGTAGTGAGAGAAGTATACGAACATACTAGTAGTCCTTATATATCCTTCTGCGGCTCATGACCCTAACCAGCATTTTTTGACGTTCAATGCCATTTTATGAAAACCTGACCATCCACCCACTCTGCCTGCCGCTTGCCAGGTTGGCCAGTCGGAGAGCAATCAAAGTTATATATCATCTGGTTTCAAGCTGTCGAACTGATCTGTATCGATCAAGATGGTGCTCAAAACTCAATTTTTTTTAATGAAACCATGTAGCTGCCAGTAAGAAGGGACAGAGATGCCTTTATGCTTGTGGTTTCTAATCCTCTCTTTTTTCCAGTCGCTCAGCCACATGGCACTAATCAAGTAGTGGATCTTAGGGACAAGCTCTGTTAACATGTATGTATATATCTATATGCAGATCTGCTATCAACCAATCTATACATCTAGCCAGGGCTTAAATATCAGTGTAAATCTGTAACCCAGAGTTCAACTTACTTTGTCATGACCTCACAATTGGAATAAAAATTTAATGATTCAGCAATCAAATAGTCTCTAATGCAACAAAACCCTCAACAATAACCAAAGCATGAGGATCTTAAAGAATGTGCCGTGTTATCAAAGGTGAAAAGGCTTTTGACTAGGAAAGACAAAAAGACTAGAAAAAAAATGCACCATGTGTCTAGAGAGCAGAGATTACACAAACCACACAAGGAGACAGGGCTCATCAACTTAGTCCACACAAGACTGGAATATCTGCCCACATTAACCGCACGCATTATGGTGCCTTCTGTACGTGCACATGCCTGGCAGCAGAGTGCATGCAGACTCCCACTGAGAATCAATTATTTACTGGGCTATCAAAGTATCTTTTGCATGCAAACCCAACTCTGGTGCATTAAAATTGTATGTCTGTGAGCTACAGCTAATCAGACACTCAATATTTCCAAACCCATTGGAGTTCTGATCAAAGTTGCACTCTTGGCCACAAATAACATTTTGTATTGATGCTGGTGGTTAATAGAAAACAAATGTATTAACAGTTGGCTTTTTTCATATGAGGGAGCCACAAAACTACTGGGAAGACCATGTTGAATTGCCATATAATTTGGTACAGACATTCATGGATCGCAGTGGATAGGACCTAATAAATCTGTTGACTCTACCTAGAGCCAAGAACAGGTCAAAATTTCTAAACGTTTGTTAAAAACTACAGTAGCTCTAAATGAAAGACCATATTGTGACCAGAATCAGCTGGACTTTCAGATTAATGCACTGTGCCTTATTGCTAGCCGTCTCTATGTGGACCAAAAACATCAAATTGACAAGGCAGGCCTGCATGTTCCTTGTTGACTCAGAGTTGGCGGCATGGTGCAAGTAGTTATGGCACTGTTAACACTCCATTTTTAATGATAATCACTTTTATTGGCCAAGTATGTTACACACACAAGGAATCTGCCTTCCATACAGAACCGAGGCAGCCATCTACGGCACCAACGCGCTCACGCACACCAATGGCAGTGCTGTTCCTGCAAGGTGCTGCTCTGGCCATCGGGAGCAACTCGGGGTTCTGTGTCTTGCCCAAGGACACTTTGACATGTGGACTGGAGAGAATGGGAATCGAGCCACCGACCTTCAGGTTGGGGGACGACAGCTCTACCCCTGTTGCTCATTATTTCTCACTTACAAAAGATTGCTTTTCTACCGACTTTTCTACCGACCACAGTGCCTAGAACTACCTAGTGTAAAAGCTCAGACAAAAAGATGGACCCTTTCTTGGTGAAATGATTTGGGACAGGATTCGACAAATATCATGACTGCAGCTACTTGGGGTGTGCTTAAGCACTCAGGCATGGTATTGGAGGTAGTTATTTCTGTTCTGTGGGCCTTGGGAAATGCAAGGTTTAGTGTGTGGGGGCAGGAAATGGCAACTCTTCTGTGCAGCGCCTAGCCAGGCCTGAATCGCCTTCCTGGGGCCAGTAGCTATGAGGGGAAAGGGGGACATGGGGTCGGGGCAAAGGGCAGTTCAGTTATTTAGGGCACAAGGAGCCAGAATAAAAAGCAAACATAGCAATTTCAAGGTAGTCAGCATGTCGAGAGGAAGGCAGAGCACGAGAGTTTCTACCATTGCAGAGAAGGTGTGAAATAAACATACATTATAAATGCAGAAGCTTTTGGCAGCAGATGCAGGATAATAAAGGCATAAGAACAAAGATTAGCCTGTTAAAGGCATGTAAGAGGAAGATAATGTTTATTTCTGCAAAAGTTGTACAATCTCGCTATTAAGAAGCTGGTGTGAATTGTTTATAAGGTATACTAACAAGGCTGCCAATTAGTACAGCAGGCAATAGTTTTGATTATATGTAAACGAATTAAAAGACTCACCATAATCAAATGACTCGCTGCAGCTTTTTGCAGTCTTCAGCCACTCATTGTTTCAGTTAGCTAGACTGACAATAAAAAAAAATAAACAAAACAAAAAGCAGAAACCCTGCTGGTTCATGTAAAATCATGGGCAGCTGCTCCCGGAAATCACGCAGCTCCCACTACAGCACTACCCGCTCATTGTAAAATGAACAAGTGGCTGGAGAGAGAAATAAAACATCAATCCAAACAAAGAAACTTTTCTCAAGAATTGGTGGACCAAACAATAATTATCTTTTGATTTAAAAAACAGCAGGCGGTGGGAAAACATTAACTCAGTAGGACGCTCATATTACTTTGCTGGATGTGAAACTAGGCAACTAAAAATGAAATGATGAATAATGAATGAACATTAATCAGTTGAAATGAAACATTCAGAATCAGTATCCCATGTACTGCAAATTACACATATGTGAAGTGTCAATATATTAGGGACACAACACAATACCAATGAATCCTGCCTTTACTAATGTATTAAGGCACAGTTTTGTTTTAGAGAGGTGTTGATTCAACCATATGGCCATTCTGTGGTGCTGTTAAATTGTATTACATTATAATGAGATGTGTTTCTAATAGCTGGTCCACCCCATTTATATTAATGAGGGTAGACTATACAACTCTACACCAATCAGCCATAACATTATGACCACTGAGTGTTGAAGTGAATAACATTGATTATCTCATTACAATGGCACCTGTCAGTGTATGGGGTACATTAGGCAGCAAGTGAACATTCAGTCCTTGAAGTTGACACGTTGGAAGCAGGAAAACTTGGGCAAGCGTGAAGATGTGAGCGACTTTAACAAGGGCCAAACTGTGATGGCTGATGACTGGGTCAGAGCATCTCCCACACTGCAGGTCTTGTTGGGTGTTCCTGTCTGCAGTGGGTAGTACCTACCAACAGTGTCTAAGGAAGGACAAACAGTGAACCGGCGACAGGGTCATGAATGCCCAAGGCTCTGTGATAATGAGGTTGAACTACTGTAGATTAAAGTTTTCAATTTCATTCATCCCTTTCAAAAGATTCCATTTTGTTTCAGTCTTTGTTAAAATGATGGAAAATGAGAAACACTGTACATTGGTCTCTATGAAGAGAAACTATCAGCGGCTATGATATCACACCTAGAGTGGGGAGGCTGCTGATTTGTCTAAAAAAATGATCTCTAACTTGTCCTCACCACCACAGTTTTTACTCATTTTAAATAGGTTTTTCACTGAATGCTCGACACATTGGTGCTCTTCCTGACAGTAGAACTATGGAAGCAAACAGATTCATAGAAGATGAACAGCGAGTGACACGAGTGCCAACCAACTGCCACACTGACTCCTGTGTACACAGTATTAGGGAGGTGGTCATAATGTTACGGCTGATTGCTGTATGTTGTATTGAGCTACGCTGTAGGTGGGATACTGTGCCACATAAACTCAAAACTAAGTCTACTTACCTGTAAATATGGTATACTAACAATCCACTTTATGCTTCACTTATGGTTACTATAATGATATCAGGTTATGACTAAATCACCAAAATGGAAAGTCAGAAACCAGATGTTGACAGTATTGAGAAGTTCTGATTGTAGAGTGTTAGTCTGTTAAAAATAACATTTTAAATCACAGCCGCTGGAGAACACGCTCGTGTATATAACGGCATAGCAAAATGGTGAAGTGGAACTATACAGTACAACATGGCCATGCAATTAAACTTTCAACATGGCCATGGTGGTAGGGAAGTTAAAATAATAAGCAACCTGAAAATGATTATAATTTGGGGGGGGTTTGACTCATTTGAGTGCTTATTCTGACGTCGCAGCGCACCAGGTGATTTCACTGATTAGTTCCCCTTCGCTGGTTGAAGATGTGCTAATCAGTGAAACCACCTGGTGCAGCACATGGCGTGAACAAAAACCTGCATACACTCAGACCTCCACAGCACACGTGGCTATGAATACCCCTGAATCATAATTTAAAAGGAGTGTGATTGGCCAGACAATATGAAACCTGCACAGAGATCACGTACACGCAGACCTACTCTTTGCAGACTCTAAACAAACCTCATAAATCATCAGCAACAGAGGCTAGAATCAGCGTTACACCCTTCGAATGGATCATGTCATGTTACGCAACTGTCTGCACACTTAACACTAGATGTATTAAAGCCAGCCTTAAAATAAATAAGCTCCCAAATAGCAGCTGGCTTGTAGCAGCTGCTTGCCAAATGCCTTCTGAAACTGATGAGATGCTTTATTGCTCTGTATGTGTCCTGCCACACACACACACACACACACACACACATATAACTGTATCACAACTCCCTACTCTCTGACCTAAATGTCAGCACAGTGAAACGGTGTTATCCATGTCCACATCACTTAGCTGGTTGCACCTGCTCAGATGGGTTTCAGTCAAAATAAGTCATTTTGTGGATGGCCACACCAAATGCTGCTATTGGTATTGGCATGTGAGAGGCTGGAAATTCTGAATAAAAACAACAACCTCTGGCTCTCAACCTGCTCCTCCCTCTCACCCAGCACTGGATCAAAATAGGAGTCTCTTTTCAGGAGTCAACTCAGTGCAGGGAAGAAGAACCTGTCTCTGCTACAGGTGGGCTCATTTTATTGCTAATATTTCCTTTGGCTGTCACCAAATTGTAATTAGCCTACTTATGTCATGCAGTCATCCTAAGTGAGAAGAAAACCTACCACAAAGACCCTTGATCCAAAGGAGCATTTACAAGACAGGAGACATTAAAGTGCAAAGGTGCAAAATACAGTGCTACTTCCAAAGCGTGCAGTGTACTTTGATAACCTTAGAGCATGACTGCCTCTCATTCACATATTCGTGCTTCCTTTCTGATGCCTTTGTTCTTCTTTCTTCGTAAACATTAATGGGGCTAACAGTGCTATGGTGGTCCCCTCAACCTCTGCACACTGGAAGCATCTACCACTCGTTTGTTTCCCCCTTCTTCTTTCTTAAAACATCCACAACCTTTCCTCATGAAAACCTGCTCACAGCATTCTCCCCTTTCTGAAAATGTTTTTCCACTGCGCCTTCCAAACCATAAGGGCTTTTCTGTGAGCACACACACACACACTCGCTCAGTATGACTTGTCGCTCATTCATTCTCGCTATGTGTATTTCAGTTTTTTCACCACCTAAGTGAAGAGGCATTAAATTTTTGAAGCCAAGTTAATACTGGAAAACATCTTAAACCCACACCCGGTGGTCTGAAAGTTAACACTAGGCGTGCACGAGCTAAATGACAGAAACTGCTGAAGTGGGCTATGCTGATAACACATCAGGATGATAGAGGCACATAATAAAAAGAGAAAACAAAACTTGCCATCAGAGAGCTCAGAGATGTACATTAGGTGATTGTACAGATGTTGGTGCAACAAATGAGAAATGTGTTTCAATATCAGGCTCCCTGATTCCAAAACATTTCTAAGTATCCAATAAACCCAGTCTGCATCATATGAAATGTAACACACATGTAACACACAAAGCTCTGCAAAGAACGAGAATAAATGTAAAGCCAATGCCAATGTGGACAGATTGCTTGAGATGATTTTCTACCTCACACTGGCTTGACAATGGAAAGAAAAGGCCCCTGCAGTTGATTCTCTGCAGGACACAGGGGAGGAGTGGAGGAGACTAAGTAGTCTCACTGCAATGGCCCTGATGTTAGGATGCATCTGCAATTTGGGGTCACACGTGGTCGGCAGCAGGGATTTACAGGCCCTTCAAAAAGATACCCCCACCCCTTTTCCCTGGCCCCTCTGGGAGCTCATGGATGGTTCAGGTCCCAGTTTAAATATATATTTTTCCTCTATCAAAGACATTTTCCAACCACTGTCAAAGGGGAGGAGGGTGGGCTACAAGAACAGAGAGACTGGGGGTTGAATTTTTTTCCCCTGTTCTCCCCCTCTTTCATTTGTTGCCTCCTGCCAGGTTCTAGCAACATCTGGCACTGTTTATCACCTGGTCTGCTGGTTCAGGTAGTAGGGGAAAGGGTGAAAGGGGAGCAAAGTGCCAACCTGAGGTCTGCTATTGCAGGGCTAAAAGAAATCTGATTTATCACAGTTTGGTGCTATTCCTGTCATTTTGGCCATCATGTTGTTAGTTACTTGCACTACTGAGAAGAATAATTGTCACAACTACAAAACAAAGACCTAATTTATAACCAAAAATATCATTTTAAACTGTGGCTGAGATCAGTGCATTTTACCTTGCAATACTAGAAAATACAAGCATATTTTAGAGGAATCTGAAACCAAGCTTTCTCCTGGAACCTGGCATCAGAAAATGACAGACAAAGAGAGAATATAGGCAAAAGTCAGAGTTAATGGGACAATGAGACCCATTGATATGTCGGAGAGAGGACTGGGTGCCTCCAGTGTGCTGGGAACGGCTGACAGTGCACAGAGGCACAATGATTACAATCTGCATTACAAATGGCTACAACAGAGCCGTGGTCCTGCAGAGGCCACAGCATCAGGAGAGACCTTGTCTTAGATACTGTAGGTCTTTAAACACCATGGAGTTGCTGCTGTCTTTCTCCCCCCCCCCCCCCCCCCCCCCCCAATTAAAAAACATACAATGCATGCAGCAATCTAAGCAGCGGACACCGATATGATACGCTATTTAACACTACCTGAACTATGAAGAGAACAAAATAATAAACATAAAGAGGTAAAGCCTCCAAATTTTCTCCTGCTGTTTTCCCTGTTTTCCATTAAGAAGCAAAGGAATTTCACTGAGTTTTAGAAGATAACATGATGCACCACAGTCATTTTTCCATGCTCTGCAGCTCGTGCCTGCTAAACACTGGAGCTCTCTCATTCATGTCTCTGTGATCCAAGCTGTGAGACATTAAACCAAGTTCTCATTGCCACCTCTGGGGCTCATGTGGAACTGCAAGTGAATCCATATTAACATGCTGACTGCGTCCCAGCATGAAAGAGATTAGTATTTGTTATTTGTCTCATTGGATTTACTAAATATGTTATCAAAGGAACACTTCAGTGTCAAAGATACTTTTGACCACACGTGGTACTTAATCTTCAATATGTGGTCCAGGAATGTATTAATGAAGAACTGGACACAGCATTGCTAGATGGCATACCACCATTCCTGTGAAAGTTGCCCATACTCCAAAAAACAAACAAAGTCATCATGCTTCTGGATTCCAGCTATAAAAATTGCCTGGATGCTTTGCACATTTCCATGTTTTTGGGCCAGATGAACCGGGCGACTTCCAGTTGGCTCCACACACACATGAATGGGATAAAATAAAATACCCTACAGCTAAACTAGACTTTCCAAATAATATCGGACCCAGTGAATAAAATTCTGATAATAAAAAGAGTCATTTCGCGGGGCTTGTGATGCTCAGAAAAATGTATTCACCATTTTACAGCTGCTCCTTTTCCAGTGATTTTCTATGGGGAAAATGCTTTTTGGGCTGGTGTGTGCCACGTGATGAATGCAGAAGTTGTAGTAACACAGTTTGGCCACTATGCCAGATTTGCTTCACAGCCCAGTGCTGTTGCCATGGTCTTGGTGTGGTCCCCCTCCTTCAAACTAACTCTGATCCCAACCATGACCTTAAACTAAACCTAAATCTAACCTGCTGTCTTCATTTTTTGTTTTCATTGCACTCAGACTGAACTTCCACCTGTTCAAGACCTATTTAAATTAAAGTGAGTAGTATCTTAGGGACCATGGTGTACCTGTCTGTATGTGCAGATAATGATCTCTCTCAGGTGGTAGTGCATGGGAGTCATGGTCTCGCTGACAGAATCCAGAGCCATGTCTACCTCCCTCTTCATCCTGTGGCCATCAGGGAGCAGACGCACCAACTGCATCACGACCTGGACAATCAGAACAATTCCAGCTGATTGTTACAAGAATGTTTCCTAAGTTGTGACAATACCGCAACATTTAACAAGCTGACTCTGATACAACTGCCTTTATTTACCCAAGATGATCTTAGAAACAACATCTGACAAGGCAATTACAGTCTATTTCGTTACTGTGGAGCTTTCATACATACTGTATCACATGATCTTCCTAATAGTGAGATCAATGTATAAACTGCTTCCAATCAGGCTGGGGCACAGACTGGTGGCACATTTGAAATACAGGTAAAAAGTAAACCAACGCCCCAGTTCTATGAAATAATAAAACCTACATTATAAAAAAATCAAAAACGTTTATTCTGTGTAAAAGTGAGTGCTTTCTTTAGCTAACTTTGGCTGCACTCCTTAGACCTGGAGGTAAAAACCTTCTTTCTCATGCAGTGTGTGCCAGACTAGCAGCATCAGTATTCAGCCTGACCGCTATCTTTGTGGGGAGAAACACACACACACACACACTGTGCAAGTTTGCATAAAACTCCTACTGTACATGTGCCAAGATTTCTCCAGAGGTACAACAGTTTTTTTTCTTACCTGCTAGGTGTTCTACTGAAAATCAACATGGCTTTTAATTCACAGACTGACTTTACACAACAACTAAATCTATGAAGTTTTCTTTCTTTAAATGACTTGTCTACCACCACTGTCTTTTTAAACTGATCAAAGGTAGGACTGAGCTTATAATTCTTATATTATTATTGGTTTGTAAAATAACAAAAAGCCTCCACTTTAAGTAGCTAAGAAAAGGACTCATCTGAATTAATGAATGAATGGAATGGAATGAAAAACAAAAAACTTGAAATGTCTTACAGCTTCAAAAATACACAAGCATCAGATAGGTGTGAGCTGCCTTGTCTTGTTTCCACTCACATGGTTTTCCCGTTGTCAGCTGATATGTTGTTATGTTATTAAATTATTATTATAATTTGTTATTAAAAGTTAAATTATACAGATGTAACCTAACAGTACACCAAATCACACCAGGAAAGGATTATCTAACACCACAGCTGTTCTTCCATCACATAATGTTTTGGACCCCACAGTCATAGCAACATCTCCTTTGGCAGATAAGGCAATGGGCTTCCGTGGGTTTCCATGGCAACTGCTCTGTGTATCCCAGAAACTCTGGTGGCCGTGCTGCTGTGATTGGCATGCGGCATTCTGTGCCTGCAGAGCGCGGCCTCTTTCTGAGTGTCTGTATTTGCAGTACTGAGGAGAGAGCCAACAGGTCCCTCCCGCTAATTCACTGTCACAACTGTGAATCAAGAGAAATACCCAGTGGCTCCAAATCACAGCCACCATTCACACGAGAGCAGAAAAGTCTTGGGCTTCTGGCTTTGTTTGCCCAGCGCTTTCAATCACAGGTGCAGACTTGGAGATTGGGAAACAAAGAAGGGTTGCAGCACAGCATCCCTTTAATAACCAGTTGTATGGTGTGCACTCTTTGTTTGGAGGAACAGGTGATGCAGCAGATGTCAACAATGAACTTTACAATTGTTGTCCTCCTAATAATAATTCAGTTATGAACACAAGCAAATACAGAAAACCTTACACACATCTCCTGAAGAAAAGTTAAGGCGTTTGACAAATTATAATCTATAGGTTTTGCTGCTCTCTTTGCCTTCATTGACTCAATCTGTACAAAAGTCATACATACCTCAAATTCTCCTTTTGTGTACTTGGCATCAGGAACGCTCACAATCTCGTCATCTGCAAACTCTGGAAAACCCTGAAGGTGCAAGGCGTGGTTATATATTATTTAACAAAACACTGTAGCCAACATTTTTAGCTAAAATGTTATTGAAATACTGAGGGCCTTGATGAATATTAGAAAACTCAAGGAAGCGTGTTACATTGAAGTGCCAGAGAGTCAAAACTGCGATGACCATGGCGGTTGTGGTCCTGCCTTTGCCATTGCAGCAGTTAAAGATGAAGGCTGAGTGGGAGTCCTCAGCCAAGGCACACTTCATGGCCTCCAACAGCTTATCAAAATCCTGAGAACAAGAACACCCACACACAGAGCTCATGTACAAAGACACAGACAAATTCTACCACATCTCTCTATTTGACTCTCTACAAGACGGAAGTCAATCAAAGGTACAACAACATATATGTATTGACTTATCTATGCAAATCTTCATTGAATTACATTTTATTGGGAACAGACATCATGCATATTACTGAAATAAATAAATAAATATATTAAATGCTCAATCTAACTGCTTTAAGGTGATTTATAATTCTAGATTTAAACAAATCAAATTAGAAATTTTCAAAATGAATAAATGATAATGAACAAAATAATGAAGTGCAATATGAGTGGTTGTGAAAAAATGCAATACAGTGATTAGATTTTTTATTGCAGGTGAAAAGCTCAGCACAAGAGTAACAATCTTGACCACTAGAGGGAGCAAAAGGCCTATTCAACTGCCACCTCTCAGCATCACAAATGGCTAAAAACAAAAAGTAAAAACTACTTCTGCACCTTATGCCTACATGTTTGCAAGTATCCAGTATGTATGCTCATTTATATCATTACCTCTTCCCTGGGTGCGCTGCAGTCTGGCAGAGGGATGCGCTTGTAGACAAGGCCTTGGTGGGAGCTTTTGTGATATTTGAAGATCTCCTGGACTGTCATGCAGCTTTTAAACATCTTCATCTGTTTCTCCTGCTCCAGCGTCACCTCCAGCCACTTCTGCGCTTGCAAGATCTCCTCCTTCAGAGACATCTCCAGTTTCTACATGAAAGCACTTTCATGTCATCTATTTGAAGCCAAATTCTAATGCTTGTGATGGAAAACTAGTGACTGCTACAGGCACTCTTGATCATTAGTTTAATTGTAAGAGCCCTAAAAAGCATCTGGAAAACATCATTTCCACTCTACCTCTATTAGCTGTGGGTCAGATGATGGAATAGGAATGTGCTGGTCCACACACGAAGGCTCCCTTGGTGTGAACATCTGACCATTTCCTTCCAACACCAGCTCTTCCTGCAAGTTGACCCACAACACATGGCTGTGCTTCCTTTTTTCATCTGTCAGGTGTGCCAGCGCTGCTCCAGTAGCCTGCACACACAAAGTTTACAATTACATGACCAGGAGTTGAAAGTCTGGCATAATCTTCAAGATTATGTTTGGGATTTATGTTTTTATTATCACAGTAGATAAGAGCTTCTGTATTAATATGATGACAGTATAAGGGAATCTGCTGCACCTTCAACGTTGGCTGAGCCACTCCATAAACGCACATCTTTGGCACTCGTCTGAAGTTGACCGCCTTCATCTCCTTCACTGTGCTGAGAACATCAGGAGCCAGGTACTCATCAGCAACCTGTGCAGACACATGCAGTTATACTCATGTTATCAGTTATTATTCATAACAGATAATATATAGAGCACTTGAAGATACCTTAAAATTTAAATCATGTCATGAGCTTTATCAGTGTAGAAACAAACTACTACAGCAGCAATTCTATGAATAAACACTGAGAATATATTTGTGTCCTGCACAACATGGCTGCTGACACAGATATATGATCACCAGTGCATCCATCTGCTGCATGGGTGCCTGATTTCCTCACCAAGACACGAGCTCCTCTGGTGACCAGCTTGGGCGGGGCTGACAGTTCTGAGAGGTCCATGCAGGCCAGCAACCTGTACAGCCACGCATGGCAGCACATCCACTGACTGAAGTTGGACAAAAAGGCAAGAGGATACTGCAAAATGCAACACAGAGTTATGACTCAGATTACTTTCATTGCTTGTAACCTTTTTGTATTTACAGTGCCTTGCGAAAGTATCTGGCCCCCTTGAACTTTGCGACCTTTTGCCACATTTCAGGCTTCAAACATAAAGATATAAAACTGTAATTTTTGGTGAAGAATCAACAACAAGTGGGACACAATCATGAAGTGGAACGAAATTTATTGGATATTTCAAACTTTTTTAACAAATAAAAAACTGAAAAATTGGGCGTGCAAAATTATTCAGCCCCTTTACTTTCAGTGCAGCAAACGCTCTCCAGAAGTTCAGTGAGGATCTCTGAATGATCCAATGTTGACCTAAATGACAAAGGATGATAAATAGAATCCACCTGTGTGTAATCAAGTCTCCATATAAATGCACCTGCACTGTGATAGTCTCAGAGGT
>NW_018127949.1:2890282-2908499 GCF_001952655.1 Monopterus albus
TTTGCAAGGAGGAATGGGCAAATATTTCAGTCTCTCGATGTGCAAAACTGATAGAGACATACCCCAAGTGACTTACAGCTGTAATCGCAGCAAAAGGTGGCGCTACAAAGTATTAACTTAAGGGGGCTGAATAATTTTGCACGCCCAATTTTTCAGTTTTTTATTTGTTAAAAAAGTTTGACATATCCAATAAATTTCGTTCCACTTCATGATTGTGTCCCACTTGTTGTTGATTCTTCACAAAAAATTACAGTTTTATATCTTTATGTTTGAAGCCTGAAATGTGGCAAAAGGTCGCAAAGTTCAAGGGGGCCGAATACTTTCGCAAGGCACTGTATATCAATAAAGAAATTTACACTGGAAAAAAATACCTGTTCATGAAGGTATGCATTAAATACAATCAAATAGAAGTAGCGCTCCAAGCTCTGCATGGTTCTGCTGAGAAAGTAGTCTTTGGTGCTGCTTCCCTGAACAGCAAACAAAGGTTTCAGTATTTGTTCATCCTTTCATACTGTACACATCATACCTCTGAAAAAGAGGTTTCTCTTTTAGTGAAGCACCTCAACTTAATCTGCTGCATGATCCTAATGATTTCCTGACAGACAGGAGATAATTCAACTCTCTAATGTTATCGGTTACTTTAGTCCTCCATCAGCTGTTGTGGGCAATTTCTGAAGTATCCACCTACACTGATAAGGACTTTTTACACATAATCATCATTGATTGCTGCCTCACTCTTGCTCTACTCAGCAGCAGAGGTTGCTGAAAATCAAGCACTAACTATAGCAAAGGTGCTGCCTTGAAGAGGAATTCAGTCAGAAAAAGGAACACCACTAACCTCAATCTGATAATCTTCTCCAATCCCTTCCAGTTTACTCTTGTTCTCATATATTGCTTCTTTTATGTTGTGCATTTCTGAACACAGGGTAATAGCCTGATCAACCTGTCAGACAAAAACAAGATGGCATTGACTTCAAAATGTTTGACTGTCATCAAGTAAAGCTTGGTTTATGCAATTTACTGCAATGCAACTAATCACAGTTGTTGTTGTCTGCATTGCCGCGACGTGCAGTTCCATTTCTTGAGAGGTACACGTCATGCTATGGCATAGGCTACAAGGCTACATGTTACTTACACAGTAGTTACAGCATAGATTTAACAAAACCATAAATCGAGCTTTACAGTTTTTGATCCATCAGAATGAAATATAAAACCAATTTAACCTTTTAAGACCTCAACTTAAATAATATAAGTGAAGTGTTAGTGTTTTTTTCCTACAAAATTTCAGTTCCTTTGATAAATATGTTTACAACTACATCTATTCCTTCTCCCACATTGAAAGATCCACAATGCATTACTTTAAATATTGTTGTTTCAGACCTACACATTATCTATATTCGAAATGTTATGATGGTATAGGTAGTTTGCTTTACCTCTTCCATGACCTGCTGTCCATTAGGCAGCTTGCTGATCAGAGACTGGATGACCTGGAACAGTGGTTTGGGCTCTGTGGCTGCTACTTCCTCAGCTCTGCAAACCAAAGCAAATAGGGTCGACTCTATGATTACCTGATATTTAAAAAATGAAGCCATTTCTAAAGCTGCATCGTTACACTGTATTATTAAACACCCAGGTGAAGTCCTTCTCCATTTTACAGATGTAACTCATGCTGAGCTCTTACTGAGGCAGTGGTTGAGAATCACCCCTCAGACGATTCATGACCAGTGTGCCCAGGATCAAGGCCAGGTTGGTGCGGCCAACGCCCACCTGGCAGCTGAAGAGCAGAGCGGGCTGCAGTCTGGATACATCATGGCCCAGAGACAAGCTGGGGCTCTCCTGGAAAACAGAAGACATACAGTATAGAGGAGAGAGTCTCAGTGATGTCCAGCTCCATTTTAAAACACATAAAAGATGAATGCTGTCGCATTATTTTGATTTTAATGGCTTGAAACATTCAGCACAGTGGAAAAGAGTCACTGAGAAGTGATTAATCAAAAATTAACATAGTTTATACCTGGAGCCATGAAATCAATTTTTACTGGATTAAAAGGTTTATTCTACAAATATTTCAGATGAGATCGAGAAACTATGGTTTTAAAGCCCTTTTTAACCACAAAAATGATAACAAATATCAAGGAATGCAAGATTTTTCAAAAAAGAAAACTTTAGCAGGGCAATATAACTGAGGATGACAAAAAGACAGACAGAAAGGAAGAATATGGCAGGACTAAGTAAAGCTTTGATCCAAACACTGTTTAAAAAGAAGCCACTTTCCAACCACAGGGAACTGGACCGGCTGCTGCAAGTCAGTCCAAAAAAGGGCATAACAAGACGAAAGGAACATTCTGTATGAGTAAAGGGCAGGACGGAAATCAGACTGAGCAGATGACCAAAGAGTGAACATGAGCTGCAGGTTTTCAGCCTTTTTACATAACAGCTATCACACTTAGAAGTGACTGATGGCACAAACAGGACAGATTTAAAGGCCACATGTAGATTAAAAAGGCTATTATGAGCTTCTCGCTACGACAGTGAAAAAATCCAGATGCTTCCCAACATTCTGACCATTTATAACTTCATTGGCGCATTAAAACACAATCCCAACAAGGGAAAAAAGAACTAAAAAGGTCTGATTCATTGCTGAAGCTGCAGCATGACTGACATTTTTACATGCGCTTACCCTGAGTATGTTAACAAATGCGTCAAAGTCTTCTTCCAATGGTGCCCCCTCCATTGGTAGTGGTAATCTGTAGTACCTGCAATATAACAGACTGTTATAGAGAGTTGAACCTGTGCCTGTGTTGTGTCAGTGCTGCCCTTATGGAGAGCACAACACACAGCACAGAGACACCTGACTTAAAGTACTTTACTTCCTCCTGACAATTCACAAGGGATGGCAAGAGATCAGAATGATGAAATCATTAACATTCCCTTGAAAAAACACTAACCACCTGCAATTTCATACTCTGTATAATAAACCATCCTGCTGCTTTCTTTTCACTGTAAAACTTCATAAGAACCAGAGACGAGGCTTTGGTGCTTTCCTCAGGTAATAATATACTCTCTTGCTCTGGAAATCATGAGAAACTGTTATGACAGCTCAATAAAGCTGACTCCGCTGATCTGATAGAAAACAGGATGCTGCAAGCTTTAGTTTTTACACCCCCCCACCTTTCTTCTGAAAGAAAACAGGGCAACAAGCCTTTGTACAAATAGGCACCACTATTTATAACCTGCCCTACATATTCAGCAGCATGTAGCCACCTGCTGCTCTGTGACACGTGAGCTGTGGACTAATACAGAAACGACGTAAACAACCTGTAGGTCGGCATTGTGAACATGGGCCTCTTATAGACCTCTTCAGTCACATGGATGTCCTCCTCGCATGTGACAGAGATCTTCTGGGGTTCATCTTTAAAGTACTCAATGTCATTGTAGACGTAGAAGATGTTTTCATTGAGCTTGGCAAAGTCGTGGAGCTGTGGAAGAAGGAAGTGTTTTAATGCTGCTGTAAACTATAATGTGACAAAAAAAAAAAAAACCAACTCTGCCACATGCAGATACTGAGCAAATGTGAGACGGTCACCTCTTTCCTTATAGTGAGCTCCAGGTTCTCCACCATCTCCTCCTTTTTCAGGCCATGGAGGTTCTCGTGTAGGTTTTCCTTCCTCCTGGGGGTATACGGAAGAAAGTCCTCATCCTTGTGCAGAAAAACCACTGGTTCCTCTCTTACGCAGAAGAATATAATCTCCTGTTTGCAAAAGCACAGCAAGATAAGCATCAAATAAGGGGTTTTTAAAGTAAATGGTTGTTGCCTTCTACCAACTACATCACTTCCAGAGCAACTGGAAACTATCTGTTGTTATGTGAAATGCAGCACATGAGTAAGGAGTTTTAGACAGGCCTGATGTATAATTTTGTCATTTTCACTTCAATTACAGTCGCTTTCTAGCTGCTGTAAGCAAAGAGATTCATTTTCCATTGGTACACATGACCACAACTTTCTGTTTGCTCAGTTCTACAATTCAGCCACAGCCTCCACTGAGCACTTGACTCCGCAAATATTTACTGACAGCACAGCTAGAAAGAAACCAGGCAGAGCTACACAGGCACCAAGACGGGCCTGTCAACCATTTATGTCAGCTTCAATTCTGTATGTATTGATTTTTTATTTTTAAAAAACGTATTATGACCTCATGTCCTTGTGCTTGGAGCCTTTGGAGAACCTGCCTGAAGCCGTTCAGGCTCGGCTGACCCATCCCATACAGCGGGTAGTGTCCCTTGACCTGGCGGAAGTTGGGCACTCCATAGCTGCTCGTGGTATTCAGGACATCTGCCTTGCTGTATACATCCTGGACCATAAAGTATTCCCCCTGGGAAGCAATGCAACAATCATCAGAAACTTTCTGAGCATGACCCTGGTGTGTGTTTAAACATTTCAGCTTTCCACTCAAGCATTCCGTAACATTGTAAATCCTGCGCAGCAAATATGTCAACACTAATTTGGTAAGACAATTTGGAAATTGTCCATCCATACTGGAGTTAAAAGTTTACTTTAAATAATAAAGTTTTTTGTTTATTAAACGTTTTGTTCCTCACCCACACCAAAAATAACAACTCTTCCTCTTTCTTTTTGCAAATCATTTCTAAATGCACCTGCATTTTTTTTGCATTTTGAGACTTTCAGTCGAATAAAAGACTATTTTTCCAGTCATATATTTCATCATTGAAGATTTCTTTAAAAAAGTGTTAAAATATCTTGTCGTCTCGTTCTCGTGAGCCCAATATCATGTATCATCTCACTTCATGAGCTAAGAGTAGCATCACACCCCTACTTTTCTTTTGTCTCTTTTTGAAAATTAAACAACTGTGAAATGCAATATTTGTAGGAAGGATGAGACACAGTAAAACAAATTTATTAATAAAGATGTCTTCATTCCCCAACAAGCAAGTCAAAACAAATCTGATAAAGGATTTGAAAGGATTCATATTCAATAAAATGCTATCAAAGCCCATCTGACAACACCGGTATAGTGCAATCAGCTATATTTGAATTCAAAATATGTGATCACAGAGCGGGAGATTTACAGCTGATTTCCTAACATCTCTGACACACAACACCAGTCTGAGCAGCATTATGTCACTGCTTCAGAAGATGTCTTTATACATGTCTACACTGAGGTTGGGGTTTTGTCACTGCTTACTTCTGGAGAGAGTTTTTCTTTGTGAAAAACAACTGCTTGGTGTGGATTGAAAGTCAAAGCAGAGACGAAAATAAATGTCTTAAGTGGACATGGTCATTCTGGAGGTGACACTACAGACCAGTAAAGAGAAGCTGTGGGTTAATGCTGACAACACACTGCATGCCTGAACAGCCACAGCAGAGGTGGCAGAGCAGATCAAAGCCCTGATAGGAGGGTGACAACTCGTCTGTTTCAACGGCTGCCTCACATCATAAAACAGTGCATAACAATGTTCCACCACTCAGCAATGTGGACACATGAATGTGAAAAGAGTAGCGAAAAAGACAGGTGAGATTATTCCACATCTCTCCTCTGTGCAGCCAAGAGGCTTGTGCTGCGTCCTACCTGCACCAGGTAGTGCTCGGGCATAGCGTCTGATATCCGACCGACTTTGTAGTTGGTCTTGAGGACGTCATCATGAATCTGAAATTCCTGTCTGCAGTTATACCTATAAAACAGATCACAGCAAAGGACTGGATGAGAGAGAGGTCAATTCAATTACCAGTTAGTATTTGCCAGCCTGAATTGACAAATGAGTTGATAACAGGGGCAAACACTGAGGCTCGGGGGGAGGGGGATGTCACCACAGTGATCAAAGGGGATTAGCGCCCAACTGTGAGAACGCAAATTCAGGGAGGGACTTACGTGATAAGGACAGGTGCGACTTTGTTGGTGATAATGGACTTGGCCTTGTTGCTGTGGATGCTGACTGTTGGAAAAGGGCTCATGTTAAAAGAGTGGCTGCTGTCGGCCATCCCGTTGCCATGTACACTCTTAAGTGGCGGTGCTACGGAAACAGGCTGTGGTGCGGCACTGGCAGTTGTACCCATGCTCCACAAGCAGCTGTGAATGACATCGCAGTGGACTCAGAAACAGGAAGCAAACATACTGCCGCACATAAAAACACAAAGGCCCTCACACAGGGGAAAAACATACAGTACACTGTATCTGGGTAATGTTATCCCATTATATGTGGACTTTATATTGCAGGTTTAATCATTTCTGTATGGCACACATTCAAGCTGATGTGTAAAAAACAGTGTGGAATCACATTTATTGTGTGTAGCTGCTGAATTTAAAAACTGTAAATATGAATTGTTTCTCTTAATTAAAATGCTTAGCATTCTGTAAAAGCCCTCCTGCAATCATCTCTTATTTACTGCGTCTCTGTATTAATGACTGTTATTCCATTGATTTTTACCATGTATTTACTGTAGGCTATAAAAAAAAAGATTAACAGGAGGTTAGTGATTCAATGTCTCATTAAATCCTCCTTTTTGCGCTCATCTCTACAATCTATTCATGGTGGCAGGGGATTAGAGAGTAATATTTTAATCATACAACTTGATACAGAGAACTCAGACCCCCTCACGAGCCAGCCACAAATTTCAAGCAAGCTTCCTCCTCTCTGAATAAGCAGTGTGCTTTGCAGGGTGCTGAGGAGAAAAACAAACAAGTCGGCTGACACACTAGAAGTTGGTGTCAGGAACAACCTTGCTCTTAAACATCACTTACAGCATGGAGCTGGTCAGGAGCCTATAGCACCAGAGCACAAAAACATAGGAGAAACACACAAAGATACACAATTCCAAAAGCACCACAAACTCACAGATACACATAGTGTAACAATGAAGCTGCAAAGTGTAGATTAAGAACGCAGAATGGATCCAAGATCAATATGAGTGACACAGCCGAGGAGTACGGGAGGGTTATCTGCTACCACCTGAGCTCAGATCTGTGTCATCTCCAGCTTTGAATAGAGCAGACTCTCACTGTGCAGAGAGGCTCTGTGGAGACACAAGTGTCGGGTGAGTCACCACTACTCTCCTGCGTCGGGAGCTGAGTGGGCAGGTTACCTTTGTACTCGATGACCTTTTGATTCAGTGTCTTCTCATAAGCACAAGTGTTAAGACAACAACATATTAATTTGCTTGTTAGTTTGTCTGCTGGTACAGTAAAATATAAAGAAGTCTGACATGTTTTTTTCATAGCTTGACCTGATTAACTTTATGATTTTAGGAAGTACTATCAAATTACTGCAAAGTAAAAAAAAAACAAAAAATAAAACTGAAGAGCAAAAAGAGGTAGAAACCATTCAAGTTCCATAAATGGAAGCTAAGCATTCAGGAATACTGTGCCCCAGCTGCCCACATCTATTTGAGTCCTCACCACATACCAAAAGCATTTCTGTTGCCATAATTTTGTGAAAAAAAAACACTCCTCACTGCAACAATCCACCAAAAATACGACATCTTACACATGAGATGAAGAGCTACCTGTACTTCCAGACTTTTATGTCTGCTGCTTGTTTTCCACCATCGTCCAAAGGATTGTGAGAACTTAGCATCGCATCCAAAAAAAATGACTCTTTTGAATCCCCTCGGCTACCCCCAGTCGGTGGGAAACACCTCCTACTGTAGCTGGAGCGCCAAGTGGCCAGCTGCTTGGCACTGGGTAGGAGTTCAAGCTTTCATACAGCGTTCTCATCATTGGCCTGTCTCCTGTGCTCGGGAGGAGACTCATGCAACAGATTCAGGTCTCCACAGCGGGTACTGGGGAAAGAAGTGGTACATTTGGCAGCCAGCTGGCTAAGTTCAGCTCCCTTTCACAGGGTCAGGCTGTGCACACAGACGACGCAGTTAACTCCTGTCCTGTACAGTAAGCACTGCAAAGGAACATACTGAAATGATAACTCCATTAACAAGATTAATTAATAAGATATCATTCAGTTTCTCTGTATTGCTATTTTAGTATTGTTATTACTAGTATCACTAGTAAGTTTCTATCCATGTGTGGCCCAAACTTGAAGATAAATAACTTGCAAATACATCCACATCTCAGTTAAACTGGGAACAACAAGATGATGCACTAGTCAAACCTCTGATGATACAAGTTCTTGTATGCTGTACAAATTGTAAATCCCTGTGAAGCAAATTGAACTGACTTGAAATAATAAATAAACTGTTGCAGCTTTAATGTCATGTTTTCTGCACTAAAAAAGAAAGTTTTGTCAGGCAGGTATATGATGCATGAGGGTTATTTATGTCTTCTGTGTCTCCTCTACTTCAAGCTATTTAGGCTGGAAACAGATGTAAAGTACACAGAAAAGGGGACTTGCATAGCAAAGTCTTTTCAGTCTTTGTCACTTTAAGGACATTTAATCACTAGGTTTCTTTATCCATCACCACAGTCATGCATGGTAATATGCATGTTCCTATGTGGCTCAGCCGAAGGCTATAAAGCACTGATGACAGATTCTCCCGTTATCCTCATAGAACGTGCTATATCTTAGCCCACACAGTGTTATTTGTCAGATGTCTGAGTGTTGAAAGAGGTCAACTTACAATTCCTGGCTGAAGCTTCATTTTTACAAGTCTCCAAAAGAAAGCTGGCATTATTAATGCCACAGCTTGCTCAGTCAAACTGGTACCTCAGAAATCCTCCTCTGACTTACCTTACAGCGCATCACCTTGGCTGCCAGACCGTGTACACACAGTTTGACACTGAAGCGCCTGCTACACTCAAGCTCAGCTCATCAGCTATGCTGATTTCAGCATGGGCAGGCTGGGCCTAGCGGGCGGACAGCCGGGGTGGAGGCCTGAGTAGAAATAGCCCTCAGTCATAAACATCCTCCTTTAAAGCCAATCAAGGCCACTCATCAGAGAGGCTGTTTATCCCAAATGTCAGCCATAGTGTCCTACTGCTAAAAGAAAAACACCAACAAGACAAACTCCGATTTCCTCTGACAACATAAAAAAGAGAAACTATGCAAAAGGTAAATGATAAAAAATAGATGCCTTAACTCATCTCTGTGTGTTTATGTATGAAACAAAAGGCAACAGGCTGTATCATAATGCACTTATGTTTAAACTCACTGATGGCACAGTAAGAATAAGACCATGGAAACTGGGACCTTCTGCCAGCCTGTCAGCATTGCCCCATTCAGGGCTGCCCCATTTAAATTCAATCGGTGTCCCAACTTTGCTGAAGAAACGTCTTCAGACAAAAGGGTCTGAGTGCAGGCAGGAAGGAGCGTGCAGCTGCAGGATGCATCTGCTGGTGGCCCAGAGGAAGGATGCAGAGCGCTCTTCATTTACAAGAGATGCAGGGGTTCAAGAGAGATGGGTATCACTTTGTAATGCTGAGAGGATCTTTCGACACAACTTCCCATATGAAGATGGAGAAGAGAGCTGCAGGCGTAACAGCAAGAACCACAGAAAGTCCAGAATGAATGCAACTTGCTTTCTTGGCAAGAGTCCTGGGCATTTCTGGACCTTCCATTTCCATGGAGGCCACTTGTTCAGTCTGACAATGTTAAGCCTGAGAGCCTCCTGGCTGCACAAAATCACAGAATGACAGAACTGTATTAATACAAGCAAATAACAGTTAAGTACATTTTCATTTATATAGCTCAATATCAAAGATAGGGGCGTTTTTACAAGGTCTGAAGTAATCTAGTCCTTGTCTTATTTATAACAATGACACAATACCTCCCAGTCTCTCACTCATCACAGGATACTAGACCAGCAAACCCTTCAATACAACCCAGTCACACGCCCTAGGCAGAGGAAGTGTCTGCACACCTTAGCAGGAAATGCAACGTTGTACTGTGAAACTTCCTCCCTGCAGCTGCAACATATTTCACCAATGAGGTTAAAAGTTACATAGAGGCATGATTCCACAGGACATTGCCAGTTCCTGAACTAAATATCAGTGCTGCACGGAAATTATCTCACTGCTTCCGCTGCAGAAAATCTTTCTTGCTTTCCTTCAACTGTTCCAAAGACCTCAATATGAGTTTGTGTCAACGTACAGCTCTGATATATTTGTCTCTGTTCAAAATTAATCACCCAACAGTCAGCTCAGAAAGAGACTGTGCTATAAAGGAAGTCATGCAATTGTTAGAGGATGTTCAATTTCCAAATCTGATCAAACTCCCAGAAAAAAGATTTTGCAAAACAGATTCAGTTAAAAGTCAAAGTAGCAGCTCATCTACTGTGACTCCGAACGGCACAAAAACAAACAATGCTGCTGCAACGAAAATCACACGAATAACCCTTAGCCATTACCATTTTTGCTTTTATCACAGTTTGAGGCCGAGTTGCTAAAAAGGATGTGCATGTCTATTTTTAAACCCTGTCTGTAATTTATTTCATTTCAAGATGGCAATTTCCTATGATTTCAAGGCTGCAGTAATGTGGCTTTCATTTTTTCTAAACCCCAGGGTCTGACCGCGATATTCTGTCGACAGTGCCAGGCCAACTGACAGACCTTATATTTGCCACAGCCTCGGAGAACATCTGCATGGGAAGCTTTTACACTGATTTGTTAACATGTTTCCTTTTGCTTGCTATTCAGCCTGAAAAGTGTGTGGAACCAAACTTGTGTATGTGCAAACAAATCCTGCCTTAGCCGCTGAATAAATTCCAGAATTCTGTGCTGGTCCTCTTGTAAAGGAATGAGAGGTGATAAACATTTCAGAAAAGCCTTGGTGTCATATGTCAGGAAGAAAATTCATGTAGCAATGTGAGTATTAAACATGAATGTCTCTTCGAAAGAGAAAGTAGCTTTAAGATCATATGACAGATTAAGAGAAATTCTATAGTTTGAAAGGGTTTCATAGTCAAATCTGTTCAGTGTGAAGTAAAATCACACCAGGCGTCTGAGGTGATACTTAGACAACTTATGCCATTTCCTTTTGTATCTTTCAGAGACTGCAAACACAAGCCTGCAGCAGGACTCAAGCATCATAACACAGAGAATGTAAAACAAACAGAACTGTACCTGACATCCAGCTGTTTAGCACACCATCCAAGATGTGCTCAAGTCGCCGAGGAACACAGTGAGGAAAAAAGTGGGTTAAAAATAACCAAAATGACAGTGGTGCCGGACTCAGTCGGACATCCTCTGTCTGATCAGTGAGACAATCTGTCTCTGCCAGCTGATCACACTATGACAGGTAGCGGTCTCACATCGCTGATGAAGCAGGTCAACGAGCGTGTCCTTCCGTGAGGACAGATCCCAGACAGGCGCTCAACAGGAAAAACCAGCAGGGGGGTGCCACAGCTTTCTGCCTGGGGTTTAAAAGCGTGACGACATGCTCCCTTGTTGGTTTTTTTGTTACTTTTCTGTACGAGTCCCCTGTGCAAGAGGTGAAATCCTGCTCGCGCATGCCGGGATTTCTGTGTATGCAACTGTGTGTGGGGATGTATTAAGAGGATGTGGAGGCGGACCCAGAGAGTTTACTCATCATTCAGTTCACTATCCAATCACTATGGGAGCCTCCCACACATGGCAGACCTTTTAACAACTGTTTCTAACACATAAATTAAATCTTCACTTATTAAACTTATTGCTATGAACCACGGCTGTTAAGCCCTCACTGACATTATGTAATGTAGAGCTGCCAGGAGGCTGACAATCAGTAACAAATGCACACAGATGACATCCCATAAGCCTAATTCACTACAATACTCTAATTACTCCATTCATTAGCGGTTAACACATGCCACGTTAAAGGCAAACAGGCTTACAGCTGGGCAAATACTTAGTCACAATCTCTTGTAGCCCTGAGGTCAGACAAACTCATCATGCACCGAGTGCCCTATTTCATTCCATGGGCTATAGGAAACGAGAACAAAGCACCAGTGTCGAGTGATGTCACACCTGTACAGACACAAATTTGCAAAAAAAACAAAACAAAAACAACAAAAAAAAAACACTTCTGCTAAACAGGCTCATATCTGACTCCATATGAACACGCAAAACCACCCAGGCACAGGCACCCACACTTACAGTGGCTGCCTGTGAGAATATTTTGTTATAAAGTTGTGCAACCAACATAGTCTGTCACAAGATGATGTCCAAATTAAGCTAATTTGCAAAGGTGGTGAGTGGTTTTCAATGATATGGATGTAAAAATCTACTGCTGCCACACCTGTTCCTTCCTTCCTGCAGCAGCACAGACTCTGATGTTCTTGCAACACTGTGAATATGAAACAAAACCCACAAAACCTCAGAACATGACTGAATCAGTCCACGGAGTAAGCAGTGATAAACACAACTTTGTTCTCTGGGGTGATTTTGTAACAAACAAATGTCAAGAAGCATTAAGTTGTTTCAAGGGGATTGCTAAAATTGATTTCATTGGCAGTTACTCTGGCAGGTATAAATCCTTCATTTCCTTCCAGTTTTTTATTAGAAGGCGATAACACTGACAGATGTTTTGTGACAAATGTAAAGAAACATCCTCTCTGTTAAATGGAAAAAAGATCAGAAAAAGGAGCATATGGCTAATATCACCTGTCTCATCCAAAACCTCTCTCAGTTCTGGCATTTGTCTCATCCATAAAAAGCCATTTCGCTAAAAGCCTTGTAACGGGGACAGGAAAGGAGGAGTTAAGCTCTCAGGAGCAGTATGAGCATTATAGTGTTAAAAATAACTCTTATTTGGATTCAAAGTTATCTTTTTCTTTATATTTATAACTGCAATGTTTGTCCGTCTTTGTGTATATGTACAATTGTGTTCATCAACACCAAAGCCCCTGGGAAGCTAGAGTAAATTACAAAATACCCAAGATGAACACCTCTGGGGATATAGTACTGTACAAAGTGCTCAAATATGACACCTTGTGGAAGAAATTATCCACCGCACTCAGGCGTGGATGTGATTTCATGTCCGTTATATTAGGACAGATACTTTAAAGACTTAATCTGTACCAAAATGGTCAGGCTTTATAGGACTCAAAAGTATTTATGAAAATGTATTTCTCATATTTGCTGAATCACCACTGGGTTTTAGGAGTTTAAACTTGGCCAAAGACACCCCAAATCTACCTGGACCCCTGTTTTGACTTTATAGTTTCCTAGCCAAAATCCCTGCTAAAAGTTTAAAGTAAAGCATTGACAACATTTCAGAGCAAAACAGTAGCAACTTTACAAGTTAAACCTGAAAGGGCTAAAGTTTCTGCTCTGTGCCTCTTATCAAGATAAACCAAGAGTAATGAGCTCAATCATTTATGATCCAGGTGTTCATTCAGTTTCTTGCTGTCATTGCTGATTAATTGTGATATTCACAGTCTGATCTGTGCTCACTCACAGTTGTCAAGAGCCGGTTTCTGTTATCCCCCCAGGATGGATGGTAAAGTGATATGAAGAGAGCAGACTGATCCCAGCTGGACGAGCTACATCAAACAAAAGCCGGGACTGCAGTACATCAAAAGGCACCACGTGCTTTGTCTTACGGTGCTATGGACTTTTCATACTTTACACTGCACCTAAAGGCAAGAATGAACATGTCTTGGTACATTTAAGGAATGGTGTTCATGATTATGATAATGTATCTAGACATATGCTCTAAACAGCCAAAAACACGATGCTAAATTCAAATTATACTCCAGTTTAGGAATACTGTTTCTACCTATGAATTGATGACAACATATTATATCTTAGCTATGACATTACATTCATTTGGCAGACAGTTTATCCAGAGTGACAACAGTCACAATAAGTGCATTCAAACCATGGAGCCTGAGCTAAATATCATCCAAAACTGAGTGCATCTGTTCTAAACTAATGACTAAACACATGTTCAGTGCTACACTACAAGCACAAAGGACTACTTACAGCTTTTTGGAACTTTCAATCACATCTCAGTTTTATTTAATGAAAAAGAACTTACTGACCTTAAATACGCTATGTTATTACACACATACACTCAATGTAAAAGTATAATTCATAGTGTTTAAAATCATATTTTACAATCATAAAATTTTCCAGTGTAGTTGATAATCATGTTATCCATGTGTGGAAGTATTTGTTCTGGGTTTTCTGAGAGCTACCATATCTCAAAGTGCATTCCCTTATTATTAGTAATGCATTCATTGCAAACAGAAGTCACTGCAAAGATGGAAAACGTACAACTTTGCTAATGTAGCTCATAACCTATTCAGATTATCCACTTTACTGAAAATATGAAAATCTTAAGTGTTGCCTAATTATGAGCAAGGGGTGGGGGGGTGCCAGCACATGTAGCCTATCAACCACACAAACGCTTCCACACAAAATGTCCTTTAGGTTGTGTCAAACTGCTTTGTTACAAATATTTATGATGAATACTTAGTATAGGTGTTCAATATCTGTTAGTCTCCCAGCGTCTAAAGCGACACGAGTGTTAACTTTGGGGCTGCCGTGGCTTGTACAACAAGCACCGCATACTCTAAAGTTACTCACCATTTCAGCACACGGTAGGTGAAAAAGCGTCTGCTCCTGAAGAAAACATGGTTTCAGAGGCGGGTTTGTCCGCTGTGGAGGATGTAGCCGATGCGTGCCGCTTTCTGTTTAGGCCACTTGGGAAAACACCCATTAATGTTTTTTGGTTCTTTCTCGGTTAATTTACGAGGAAAAGGATTTCGCTATGTGAATAGAAGAGCTACGGCGCATGCGCAGTCTGCGGTCACGGATGCTCGCTGCATATCTCTGCAACCAAAATATTAGCATTCGGATCTTACCTATAATATGAAACACTGAGCTTTGTGATATTGTGGCGTGAGCTGACAGCTAATACTGCTCAATAAGTTTCTCAAGAAGCCACTTTGCAAAAGCATCAATATTTTGATAGCCAATGTTTTATCTTATTGTGTAAATATCAATAGTCCACCATAATATTAGTATCTATAAGAACATTTTAAAAACCGTAATAAGTATAATATGGGCACTAAAAATTCAATATTGACCATACAACTATAGGCTATAGCTCCACATGTCTGAATTTTAAGTGAACCTCAGGAAGAGAAATATGACAAGAAAGAGATAAAGAGACGTGTCCTGTTTGGTCCTGATAGTGTGTCTGAGGGCAAGTTTTCATTGACCTTTTTTGTGGTATCATTTTATCACTCTTTTCATGTTTTATTTTAATATCCTTGTGCACCCTAAATGCCATTAGTCTTTATAGCCTAGTTAAGCAACACGTTATGATAAATTGCACCAAGGTCGCACGTTGCTCTAAATGATATTAGTAATCATAACACTGTTGTGTTTTAGTGTACTATTTGTAATGTTTCGGCCTGTGTGCACTGTAGGCCAGTCCTCCTTATTTCACACGGTTGTCAGTCAACTGCATTACACTATGGGGAAGCCTAACAATTAGTGTAGTCAAATAGCTGAAACAATTAATTCCCGAATAGGGACTCGGGCTGCAGATGTCCAAAGAACATGGCGCAAACAAAAAGTTGCGCTTCTTGTAAACACGCACCCAATTAGCAACTGAATGGATGATAAGCTGTCAGGTAACACGTCTTGGGGACGCATGTCAATTTCCTTTAATGTTCTCAGCTACTTGTCAAACACGAAAGGGGGTGGGTGAGGGTATATAAGAGACCCCTATTCTCCCAGTGGAGGAATTTGTCTTTAACCGGTCTAAAACATGCGCTCATTGAGAGTACTGGCTGTTGCGCTGCACGCATCTCTGCTGGTGCTGCTGGCCCAGGGGATTTCAAAATCCAGAGATGGAGTTCATATGAGGACACTGCGTCGTTTGTCCACGATGGACCGACCAGCCGGGTATCACCTGCCAACCTACATGGTGCATCTGTACAGGAATTTCAAGTCAAACTTTTCCAGATCGATGGATACTATTGAGCAGGATGCCGCAAAGCGAGCAGACACCGTGAAGAGCGTGATGGCTAAAAGTAAGATTTGATTGTTGTACAAAAGTGTTATTTAGAGGTGAAAGGATATAGACTAAAAACCACACAGGTAAAATGTTTTACAGCCCAAGTCAGAGTCAGAGGTGTCTTTCCAATTTAAATACCGTCTTAAATGTTAAATGTTTTGTCTCAAAGCCTGTCAAAGCTGCGCCAGACGACCTCAGAGGGTTTCAATCCACATCCCACTCAGGGGGTGAATTACCATGCAGGCAAACCTCCTTTTTTCTTAAATAGGTGATGTTGATTAGATATCTCGCCAGACATCCCCCTATACAAATCTGTTGTTGAGTGAAATCAACAACTTCCCTTAGTTCTTTTTCACACTTGACTTGATTAGATTAGAGCTCGGGATTTAATGGTGGCACAAGCAGCCAACAAGGGACAGCCCCGCCTCCTGGTTAATCCACTAGGTGTTAGAGTTACTACCTATTTGTTTGACTGAGGATATGCAGAAGCCAAGAGACGCGCCGATGTGTTAAATGATTGGTTTCGGTTTGATGCCCGGTTTGAGTGGATTAACAGCCAGGGTGGTTTGCACTTTTGATCAGCTGCTTATCTAAACAGAGAAACTCGCTGGACAATACAAAAGTTAAATAAGTTTAAGATACCTAATCCTTTAGGATAATCTGAACCGCACCTGTTCAGTGACTCACAACGACCCTGGATTATTTTTCATAGGCATAACATTCATCTTTGATTTGCTGAAATCTCCACAACACAAGCGTTAATTTGCAAGTCATCGTACAAGTTATCAAAAAAGTTATATTTTTAGTCATTACTGCGGCTGATACTGTATCTGCTGACAGAAATTTATTATAATAGAAATATTCATATATTTTAAAATATTTCCATATATATAATAGTGTAGTTTACCTCTTTAATTTTATGTTTTATATAGACAAATTTAAAATGGCACTGCTGTAGTACGATCTGTCCTGATGTATTACTAAATACTGGTTTCAAGAGCAAGTTCAGTGAAGGAAATAAGAACAAAATGCCTCATTTCATATCACGTTGTACTTTTTACAACAGGTGGATTCTGCTTCTCCTTCCAAACACATTAATTTATGGACTGTCAAATGAGTGTGACACATAGATTATTTTCTCTATGCTAACCTCTCTCTTTTCACTGCATTAGGTTTGATGTACAGACAGAGGAGTTGGGTTGTGACCTTTGACCTCTACGCCCTGTTGGCTGACAAACAGATCCAGGCAGCAGAGCTGAGAATCAAGCTGCCTGGGACCCAGAGTCCTTCGAACATCTCCGTGGTGGTCTATCACCAGCATGACCAGGCATGCCACACACACATGGGCTGCCAAGAACAGCAGCTGGTGGGGCTGCTCACTGAATCGTCACTGGTCACTTCATCACAGAGCTGGAAGGTGTTCAACATGACGAGTCCCCTCTTGAGCTGGATTGAACAAAAATCAACTGTGAGAATTCGACAGAAAAGAGCATCAAGAAGACGGAAAGCGGTGACGACAAAGAGAGGTCTGTCATTTCCTGATCAGCCTGTCTATGTGGCAAACTTGACCGACCGGGCCTTGTTGGTCATCTTTTCACACGCTGGCTCTGGTGAAAACTCAAAGGCCAAGGCAAGTTTACTTCATACAGCTGAACAATCCAAGTTCTTGTCCCCTGCTGAAATCAAAAAGCCTCGCTGGCCAAAGAGGGGCAGGAGCAAACGGGGCCAGAGAGAGCAAACAGCAAGAGGGAGTGAAAAACCTCTGTGTCACCGAGTCGACCTGCATGTAGACTTTAATCACATAGGCTGGGGGTCCTTGATCATCTTTCCAAAAAGATATAATGCTTACCGCTGCGAAGGTTCCTGTCCTGGTCCTCTGGGAGAAGACCAAAATCCAACAAATCATGCTTACATACAGGTGATGTGGTAGCCTGCCTCCAGTATCTATGAATATAACTGATAATGCAAATAAGTATATACAATAATATAGATGTTGTTATTATAATCACATTAATATGTGCTTCTCAGTCTCTGAATTTATCACCTTGGGCTGTGCAAAATGCACTTTTGAAGCTGGAATTATCTGTATTATTGTAACATAACTAAATCCACTGTTTTGTCTATTTTTTCCCCAGAGTTTACTAAAATTTCATCACCCTGAGAGAGTGGTGTCACCCTGTTGTGCCCCAACCAAAATGAGCCCATTAAGCATGCTTTACTATGAGAACGGAGAAATGCTCCTTCGACATCATGAAGACATGATTGTGGATGAGTGTGGCTGCCAATGAAAGCTGCAACCTCC
>NW_018127949.1:2908600-2913002 GCF_001952655.1 Monopterus albus
AAAAAAAAAAAGGGGGGGGCTCTTTTATATTTGTCACTGTGCAGCGTAAGATTGTAGCTGATATGTGTGGAGACACAACTGTAATTTGTGATGTGGCCTCTGGTTTGTAAGAGGAACAATGTTATTTTAAGATATGCTAAAATACAAACTCAACAAAACAATAGCATCCAGATGAGTGCAGCTGTCATAATCTAATTTTAAAAAAGTTTATTCTCTTTAACTTATCAGTTTAATTAAAGTAAACATGAAATAGCAATGTTGTTGAATACTTTGGCACTGTTTTATTATACACTACCATTTGTGTAACTGTAAATTGATGTATATTTATTGTAAATATTAAAACAATATATATTTATGTACATTTTCACAAGATTTTTGTATTTTGTTATGTTTAATTACTTGCATTGCACTTTTTTGGCATGTCAGCATAAGAAAGTTATGTACTGTACTGTATTTTATAAGTTTTTTTTAAATGCAAAATTACTGTTCAAGCTTATTTTCAACACTAGGGCTCGATATCAAACCCTGTTTTTTCATATACATCAAAATGTGTCTAGCAGTGATTACTATATCAAAGTCTGTCTTGTAACCAAATGATGGCACTGGTTGATCAGATACTGTACATAGTCTTGTTAAATAATTTTTGATGATCGTATTGTTTTTATTTTCTCTTAAAAATGTATTGTGTTGTTCCTGTTGGCATGCATTTTGGTATTTAGCCTCTGACATTTTACTGACAGGGATGACAGGGATATGTAGCACAACAGGCTACATATCCCTGCTCAGATCACTGGCATATTTACCTGTAACTACTGTATGTGATACAAAAAAGACAACACACCAAAACAGGTGGATCTTTCTAGATTCTGACTGTTTCAGTCATCCACATCAGGCAAATTCCATTGATGACTACTAATTCAAAATAAAGCATTGTATAGGAGAGGCATATCCAGCAAATGCTACAGTTGTATCAACACTACACTAAAGTCTATTCTTTTGAAGCTAGAATGCTCATTGTATTCAAATCCTCTGAAAATAGAGGATAGAGAATAGAGAATAGAATTTGCCAGCAGGCAAACTGGGAATACTTGACCTGGACTCAGAGGTAAGGCAACATTTGACTTGTTTTTCCTTGTCTTAACATAATGGTTAATTAAATCTCTTTTGGTTTTGGGTTGTTGCTCTGACAAAACAAGACATTTGACGACATCACCTTGAGCTTTGGGAAAATGTGATGACCATTTTACAGTTTTCTGATGTCTTACCGAATAAAAGATTAATCATGAAAATAATCAGCAGATCAGGTATATAGGGCCAAAAGACAATCAGTTAATTAAACACTTAATCTGCAGCTATTTTGATAATCATTTGAGTTTTCAAGCAAAGATAATTAAAAAATGTCACTCTTGTTTCAACCTATTTGAAGACAACACCTTGGTCTGTGGGAAATATTAAACAACATAGGTATAGTTTCACAATTTTTTTTACATTATTCTTTTTTTTTAAATTTCAGTTAGTTGATTAATCAATAATTAAAATAATCATTAGTTACACCCCTAGTCTAATATAAATATAATCACTAAAATATATTTAGAAATACTGTTCAAAAACCTCTGCATGTTTCCTCCTTATAGTTTAAATGGGCCAGCCTCTGTGCAAAATATTCCAGTAGATGTGAAACGTCTGAATATGGTGCCAAAATTAACAAGAACATATTGACCAACTGAAAAACATTACTAAAGTTATGATTAAGTATTAGCGCTCGAATTGACATGTCCGTTTTTAATATATGTTTGACGTTGTCTGCAACTTCAAGGCGCAGTGTTGACGCCCGTGATTTAGGCTAAATACATTTCCTATTCGGCTGTTTGCTAGTAGGCCTATCCAACAAGTTTTACAGAGTTGGTTTGCCACATTACTACATAAGGTGTCACTGATGGCTTTTCTAATGAGTGACGCAACATTAAGGTGAATGGACCTCTTCCGGAACTAAAACAAAATACATACTCACCACGTCGACAGTTGTTGGGTTGCTATAGCTAATGTTAGCTGGCTAACACTAGCAGCTGCCTGGCTCTGTAACAGTAGCTTCTAGTTGGGTAAGTGACTTCTTGATGTGGTTTCAATTAAACACTAATGAAATTGTGTCTACAACAGGCAGGGCTATGGTACAGCAAGTCTAAAGCTTATTTTACATGACGTATAGCGATATTTTGCTCCCTGCATAGAAAGGAAATGTGATCTTTCAACATCTTAACAGGTGTAACGTTAGTGCAATGGTTTTAACTCTGGCGTCATCCAGCAGTAGACAGTAATGACCATGAATAGGTACATTGAGGCAGTTTACTCTTACTTTATGATTTAGGCTTTGAAGACTTACTAGCTACATTTTACACATCTCTGCAGCGACTAAGGAGATTCAAATATTCATTCTGCTTATAGAAATCAATCAGAGCACTAGTGAGCTGATCTGAAAAGTAAAGCTACAACAATTTGTCCATTAGTCGAAAGACCAAAACAATGTAACTATTTTAATAATAAAAAAAAATTACAATCATTTTCTAAGCAAAAACGCCAAAACATTTTCTGTATCCAATTTATAATTTGTGGTGATTTTAGGCTAATCTGTTTTATATCAATGTAAACAATTTCTTTTTTGGTTAGACAATCTTTTTACTTTTTCAAACTTCTGTATACATAATGCATGTATTTGTTTGCTTTTACTAGAATGGTATGAATATATTCATTGTTGTACAGCCATGTACTGAATGATTAAGTATTTCTTCCTAAATGTATGTAAGCTACATTTACAGAAGACAGTAATTCAGTTTCAGAGTCAGGGAATTTGACTTTTTTGCCTTCTCTGTTGTCAGTAGGATCCTATGCAGGATGGATAAACCAGTGATTATGAACATGCAATCAGTTTTTGATCCTTTCACATGTGATGGGGCTAACAACCAAAACCCAAGAACACATACATCACTAACTTATTTTTTTTTAGCAATGTGTTAACTGCATGAAGCTGGACAGAGTTGCAATAATATACTATCCTTACTACTTACTTTAATTATAATTTTGCTGTCACAAAAAAGTATTTGTAAGCATAATGTTTAGTGATGCACCGAAATGAAAAGTGAATTTGGTTTGTGGAGGCATACAACCATGAAGCAGTAATTCTAGTTATACCTGTGGTGTTTCTAATATATTGTGACCAAATCAGCCCTCCAGATTTCAGCACAATGTAGCCTCCTGAATACAAAGAGATAGTGATGCACCGAAATGAAAATTCTGGGCCGAAACCGAAAATTTAGGATGCATTTGGCCGAAAACCGAGACGAAACCGAATATATATATATAAATAAAATTACTTGAATTTGATGAATCTGAAATGAAAATCTAAAATATTTTTAACAACAATACCAAATAATATTATTCAAGTTTTATGTAACACTCAAACATTTTAAATTGCTGTGCAAAACAATGCAAAACGGTGCAAAAACAGCAATAGAACTTCCAAACAAACTGTAAACAACATAGCGTGATATAACAGCGTCTCCCATGAACAGGATATGATGGGCGGGGCACCAGGATATGATGGGTGGGGCGGGGCGCGGCATTTTCGGCGAGTTTTTTTTTTATTCCGGCCCGAAATAAAAATGGCCTTTTCGGCCGAAAATTTTCGGTGGCCGAAATTTCGGTGCACCCCTAATAATGTTGCATGAACTTCTTTAGGAACACTTACAGGAGAGAAATGGGTGAGGCAATTGCAAATGTGGCCCGAAGGATTAATGCAACTGTAGAAGAGGAGAAGGATAGTCTGGGTAAGACTCCCTTCACACATCTGTCTCTCACTGTCTTTTTTTGTACAGGTTTTGAACATGTAATTAAATAACAATACTGTGGTTGATGTTATTCCAGATTTCACCAGTAGATGGTAAGAGAGACTTGAATTTGCTTGCTCAAGGAGCCATACCTTTAGAATCAGAATCAGCTTTATTCACCAAGTATGTTGAGCAGGAAGGAAGAGGTGTCTGGTACCGAGGCTTTTGGTGTGTTTTAGGCAACAGATAATAGAAAGGTAGGAGGAGGGTGGGAAAATGAGGAAAGACAGTATTCATAAATATTACCTACATAGATACACATTTGTAGTGTTAGGTAATTTCTTAGTCAGATAGATATTGATTAGATATTTGTTGTATTAGTTTAGTGGAGACAGGCTGTCTATGCTCAGGCTGTTAAATGCTTAGTTCATTGTCATGAGTTCTGCAGGCTGCATATAGGCCAAGGTCAACTAAATAAAGAGAGTCTGCAGGCAGGAAGTTATTGCTATCATTATGATATGTTTAGCCATAATCTTAATCATAATATCTTCCGAGGCTTAATGTCCGGACATGTCCCTGAA
>NW_018127949.1:2913061-2978428 GCF_001952655.1 Monopterus albus
GTTATGGCCAGCTGTGAAGCTGGCATATCAGGTGACGTCACGGTTGACGTTCCTGTGTAGCATGGGCTAGCCCAACCAAGGGATAAAATTGTATAGGCATGAGGGTTCAGGGTCTTTTATCCTCCATGCTGCCTGCGCGCAGGTTTGGGGGTGGAAGATGCCTGGACGTGTAATGTTAATTTTGCCTGTGATCCTTTGAATAAACCAGCACGGTTATCCAAGTGGTCCGTCTTGTCTCTCTGAGTTCCTGGTTAAAAGAACTGGGCAATATCTTTCAGTAGCTATCAGCATGTATCAGAATCAGAAACAGCTTTATTGGCCAGGTGTGTCGGACGCACGAGGAATTTGACTTTGGTACATCGGCTCTCAATGTGTATATACATATCCCCATGCAAGGGGCATTTAAACAGTAAACCAGCATAAGGCTGTGTAATATAACAAAATAAGCAGTATAACAAGCAACAAACACTGCAAACAATGCAAAATAAGCAGTATAGACAGGCAGTAAACAATACAGACAGACAAAGTCATAGTTAAGTGTTCATCAGAGTGATGGTGCGGGGGAAGAAACTGTCCTTGTGTCTGGTTGGTTTCGCGTACAGTTACCTGTAGCACTGTCCAGAGGGGAGGAGTTCAAACTGTTTATCAGCTGGCACAGGATGTACATCCTCTGCTATGCTGCACCATATGGCCAGCTGTTCAACCTCCCATCTGTAGGCCGACTCATCATTGTCATGGTAGCTGTACAGCACGGACTTTCAGGCAGGAGGGGGCCATGCTGTCTGGGCCTCTTCACATACTGTATAATCAGAGGTGGGGGCTGGGGGAAAGGGAGGTGATCATGGAGGGAGGAGCTGCAGGTTGTGGGTCCAATGTGAGGTGGGTGAGGGGTATGGAGTTCTGCATCTCAAACCTGTAGTAAAACTCATTCAGCTCATCTGCCACTCAATGTCCCTGCTGCTGAAGGCCTCCTTTTTGGCACAGTGAAGCTGTCAGAGCTGAGCTGTGAACCAGGGCATGTTGTTATATGTGCAGAATGTCTTGGTGGGCACACACATGTCCTCACAAAAGCTGATGTATGATGTCACAGTGTCATCTATGTCTTGTTAGGTATTTTTAGTCAGATAGATATTGGATAGATACTTTATGTATTAGAAATGTTTAGTGGAGATAGGATGTCTAGTTAGACTGTTAAATGCTTAGTCATGCTTATGAGTTTCTACAGGGTACATCTGGTCAAGGATAACTAGAGAGAAGAGTTGATGACTGTCAGCAGACAGGATGTTTAATATTATTATTATGACGTGTAGAACTGTAGCCTTAGCCATAATATGTTCTTATGTTTAAGTCACGACATGTTCTAGAAGTCTGTGAGAATGTTTTTAGCTACACACCACTTAATCAACAGACACACACACACATTGATTTGCTTCATGTTTTGACTACTGCTATGACCAGCTGCAAAGCTGGTAACAGAGACGTCTCAGTTGACGTTTGCAAGATACCTGAGCGTGTAATGTTAATTTTACCTGTGATCCTTTGAATAAATCAGCACTGTTTTGAAGTTACTTGGACTGTCTCGTCTCTCAGAGTTAGCAATGATAATAAGAACCATATCCTACAGTCTGTAGTTGCAGTTCCAAACATGCTCCAGTCTGTACAATCGAAGCAGGCCTGTAGCTTTGACTTAGCTTCCTTGGTCCATCTCTTCACTGTTTTGGCCATAGGTTTGCAGGTTTAGGTTTCTGCCTAATAACCTCAAAGATACAGTATTCAGCATTTTCCTTCATATTGATGCTTCATAATCTCATGGTTATGTTCTTCTTCTCTGCAGACCTGTCAAACTGCAAGCTCATTTCTTTCCCAGATGGTGTGTTCAAGGTCCTTAGGAGTGTATCAGGAAATATCCATGTAATCACGCTGGCTGACAATGAGATGAAGGCCATTTCCAGCAAGTTCTTTTCAACCTTCACTCAGCTGAGAGGTAGTGGATAATGCACCATTTGATTCATGGACTCATTCATGTTGACAATATCTTCATGCTGTGACAGATGAACAGACACACGACCCCTCAATTTACTTGTGTCTTGAAATACCTTGTAGAACTGGACCTGCAAGGCAATGTTCTCACCAAACTGCCTGACACCGTGGGAGAAATGAAGCATTTGACCAGCATCAATCTGGCTAATAATAGCTTCTCCATCTTCCCTGAGAAGCTTATTGAAATAGCCACACTGGAGAGGATTAACCTGGAAGGAAATAAAATTACTGGTAATAATACTATATTAATTTAATGCATTCTGCCTGTTTGACAGAGGGGGTTGTGTTGTATGGTTTGAGCTCAAGTTTATTTTGTTCTTTTATCCCACAGAAATTCCAGTGCAGAAGTTGTCTGCCATGCCGGCACTGAAGTGGCTCAATGTGAAGTCAAACCCTCTGGACTCAAACACTCAATCTGCTCTGCAATCACCCCACAAATTTGACATTCTAACTACAACAGAGTCCTAAAAGAGGTTATAAACAATAATATATCACCTATAAACGGCATGCTGTGTGCCTTTATCTAGTACTGCTGAATACTTTCATATGCCTGAATGCTGAAACATGAGAAAATGTAGTACTTGAAAATATTTAAAAAAAACTACCACAGGAAACAAAAAAACAGAGGTGTGTAAAGATGGCATCGTTGAGTGTATCAGTCTTACTGGAAACCAAACACTGAGGAAACTATAGAACTACAAAGATCAGTCTTTATACACCATTTGCCTGTTTTTGTCTCAATTCAGATATTAGCAATGATTTATTTTGAAAATGTTGTGCTTTTTTTCTCAAATGAAGATCATATACTGTAAACTGCTGTCTTATTTCATATCTGACTGGGTATCAAATTAATTTCTGGGACAGTCTTAAGATTTTATACTGTTCTTTTTAATTAATGTAATTTTTATCTAATTTCCCTTTGGGATTATTAATTATTCAGATCATTATTTTCTAAATTAACCAATTATTTTTTAATTAATAAACTGTCAAGAAAGTATACAGTAACAGTTCTTCAGGGCCCAATGTTCTGAATGTTTTGTAAGACCAACAGTCCAAAACCTCGAAAAATTCTATTTACAGTGATAAAACAAAAGCTTCAGAATAAAGAACCTGGAACAGGGGAATTTCTGGCAATTTGGCAGATGATTAATTAGTTGTTATACAATTCCTGATTAATATATGGCCAGTCCACTAATCACTTAATTGGTTCAGCTCTAGTTTGATCGGTATGTTCTTAGGGTTCACACCAATAAAAGATGGTTACACAAAGATAGAGGTTAACAGGGTGGGCTGGGACACAGGCTGCAGCACTGTCTTGGCAAATGAACAGGAGGAGATTAACCTTGAAAGAGCAGCTCTGTAGATACAATATAATGTACATGTACTCCAAATACAGCAGCCTATCTGTGGAGCAGTTCGACACCATGAGGGATTATCGCTCACTGGCTGTTAGCCGTCAAGAGGTGGCGCGAATTTAAAAAACTGGATAGAATGCGGGGAATGCTAAAGCACGAAGAAGAGACCCTCTGATTGACTGTTTCCTAGGAGACCACCGATACTACCAAGCGCTGGGCTGCTCGTCAGTGTGGGGTGGGGTGGGGTAGGTTAGTGGAAGAGGCATTTGCATGTATTGTAACAACACGATTATCCTGCTATTGTCATCTTCTGACAATAAGTTAAGCCGGTTGCTTGTTAAACGTTATCTTGAGCCACATGAGGTTATACTCTAGAAAGTGCCAGAGGTTTAACGTTAGCTAACATGCAAGTGCTAACTAGCAAACAAACGTCATGTAACTACTGTCATGTCGGTTTAATAAACCCACAAAGCACAATGAAACTAACTAAATGGTAACTGTAGCAAGGCTACAAATGCAATATTTGTGGAATCAGAAACATCACTATTGGTGATTGTAATGTCATTTTACAGTATAAGATAGCAAATAACGTTGGCGTTTAACAAACAACGAAAAGAAGTGCTTTCCTTCAGCGGAGGTGTTGAGTGCTTTCAGTCGTAACAATGCCTTTGCAGTGTTTCTATGCAATGCATTAAGTGCAAGAGTAGAGCTTTTCATAAAGTGCACAATAGGTCCTTGCAGTGTTTAAAAAGGTTTGGGATTTCAAATCATTTACATGTTCATCCCATGCTAATATAAAGGGGGCAATACAAACATGACTGCTACTGCTGACGGTTAAAAGTAAAATTGAGTATGCCTAAATAGTCCTCAACACATTTACTCTTTGGCTGTGTGCTCTGCACTATCCCCGTTAACTTGCTTTTATGCCACCAATGTTCCTGAACACACCTATATAACTTAGTTTTGCTTACTGCGTTTAATATTATGCTTGGTCACGTGTGTCATGTTTACATGGACGTAACAGAAATGCTAATGCATTTAGCACCCGTTAGCAGCCTACACAACCTACCATTTTGATCCTGAATATGTAACTTAATTAAATTTATCAACGTAACCACATCAGGTACCTCATACTTTCAGTTCCATAACTTACATTCTTTCCCAATATGTAAAGTTAACGACTTACTTAGCTCCAGACTCCCCTTCTTCTGTAACTCCAGTCTTAGGTGCTAACGTTAATGTGTTAGCATCATGCTCTTATGCCACATACGTTTTGCATATGTGGCACTGAACCGTCTTCTCTTTGACTGTCAAATAAAGTCCTCCCAACTTTAACCAGGTCTTCTGCTTTTCTCTGTTGTAACCATGCTCACTACTATCCACTTCTTCCGCCACATTTTGATAACGTTTCACTGACATAGGAGCCCGGTATCTCACACAGCTACGTGACTACACCCAACGAATCGACAATTAAATTCGTTGTCAACTATTGTCGATTTTTATCACTTTTATGGATTGGTTGTTGCAGCCCTAATTAATAGACCCTTTTTACAACAGGCATGTTGAGTTGTCACATTATAAAGCACAGTTTTAGCTAACAACTGTGGTGGTTAGCAATAAACCAGATTCCAGAGGTAATATGTAATGGTACAGTATGTAGTTCATATAGATATTATTTGTAATAGTTATGTAAGGGTGAGCTAAGTGTGTACGGAAGCCTGATCTGTTCCTGGCGCAGGCAAGAATATCTTGGGCTGTGTCCCCCTTGATTAACTCATGGGTCAACATCCTGAGTGACTTCCTCCTCTGATAGGGAATGGATATACTGTAGCTGCAGCTGATGTGAACTGTTCGTGTGCTCTGTTCAGGTTTAGAAAAAGGGAAATGTGTGCTAGGTCAATGTGACCTAGAAGGTCATGTACTGGACAGTTTAGACAGTGTTAGGAAGAAGGTGTGTGAGGGTAGTTGGCATGGGACCGCGTCTTCATGGCTCCGGCCGTGCAGAGCTGTGTGAGTATGAGCAGATAAAAAGCTGGGTTGGAGCAGCAGAAGAGAGAGAGAGAGGATGACCATGCTACCGTGAACAGTAAACCACGTACTTTTGGGGACCCAGCCGGCTGGGGGGGGAGACGCTGACTGACTCGGGACGGACAACGAATGACCTGACTGACTGGTGCTCTGACAATCTTCTTATGCTTTATCTATCACATTGCAGGAGGAGTGAATCTGTTCTTTGATCTATGTTCTCTGTTCCCTAACTACAAGATTATGTGTTTAAATACTACTTTATTCCGAATAATTGTAATATTAAATGATCTGTTAAATTGGGATGGTTTGTCTGAATTAATTTAGTCGGTATCACCACTCCAGCCACGACACAACATTAAGGATGGCTGAGTTTAATTAAGTGTCCCACTAAACTGTCAAATTACACCTCTCCTAACAGTAAACTGTAGAAGTATTCTGACTTGGTTCTTCAAGCAGACAGTCAAGATGTCATTTTTTATTCGACTGGATCTACAGGGGCTTTAGTAGTATTTTACAGTTCTTAGGTAAGTACTGTTGACATTTCCTTAATGATTTAAAATTGGTGGAAAGGTATTCAAATTTTCTATGTAAATGTAAACTCACTTTGACGAATGGTTCCTATTAGTGTTGAATTCTTTGTGTACAGGTTTGGTTGTGTCTGGTTATACCCCACTTCAGGGATGAAGTAAGTAAGTCACCCATAAAATGTGCAGGTCATTATAAAAGTCACCCATAAAATGTGCAGGTCATTTGTGAATCATTTCTTCCAGGTTTGTACAAAAAGACGGGTAAGCTGGTTTTCCTCGGCCTGGACAATGCTGGTAAAACAGCACTACTGCACATGTGGAAAGATGAGCGACTTGGTCAACATGTACCCACAATGCAGCCAAGTAAGGAGAGACATACAGTAGAGAGTACTGTGCCATCCAAAGGTGGTATGCTTGTAGAGGTTTTATTGTGTTGGTTTCAATATATCATACCACAGCATATCATAGCACAGTATCACCTTTTCTGAAAATATGCACATGTATAACACCACCCTAAATAAAGGATTCAGCTGTATTATTACTAATTCCTAGTTAAAACTACTGCTATCATACTGAATTCCTGCAAGAACAGCTGGTTAACAAACCATAAAGATCCTGAGGAACAGGTGATACTCTCCTTACTGTACAGATTAAACAGTCACAAGCATAAAAGCCTTTATTTTCTTTCTCACAAACCTTCTGAGGAGCTGACAATCGATGGCATGACCTTTACTGCACTTGATCTGGGAGGACATAGTCAAGGTGAGAGCTTTCTCCATTTTTTTTTCAGTTGTTACACAATATAGAAATACAGTAGGCAGCTGTTACTGCTGCCAGAACAGATTTTGGTGAAATATTGCATTGCAAATCTGAATTACTTTTTATGTCACAGGCAAAGTTTCCTGAAGGCAATTCATAAGTCAGCGCATGATTTAAACTGTAGATGGCTGTAGTGCTACCTCAACATCATGTAGATGTGTTGAACATTATCAAACCACTTCATTCATTCACAGTAACTGAGTAAAAATGGTGGAGGAGAAGGAAACTGGTTTGCTACTAATCAAAATATAATAGTAGTCATTTGGAAAGAAGAACTTTATTAAGCCTTCATCAGCTTGCTCCTTATTGTTTTCACTGTCACTAATCTCTGATGTTTTTAGAAACATACGAGAAAACAGTCAAGTTGAGCAGTCACAGTTCTCATGAATAAAGAATATAGTAACCCACTAGAGCGTGACATGTACAGATTGTGAAATTTGTATTGTAAATCTTGTATTAATGTAAATCTTGTGGTATAACAGTGAACTCAGGTTTGTCATGTAGAGGCAAATTCAAAGTCCCATTGTCCACACACGGTGGTGTTTTCACTTATGTTGCCTGATTAGAACTGTTCTCAACACTAATTGAATATATATGTGTTGCTGTGCATTTAGTTATTAGTCAATTTTAACACTTTATGACTGTACACAAAGAAAATAGAGGATACAATTGAATCATTACTATCCTAGTTAAAGCTGTTGCATTACAAGCTGAAAAGGACATTTTCTCTCCTCTACTGAATTACTGCAAGAACAGCTAATTAATAAACTGTCTTCCCATTGATGACAGCTCGAAGAGATTGGAAGAACCACCTGCCGGCTGTGAATGGAATCGTCTTTCTTGTAGACTGTGCAGATCAGTTCAGAATCACAGAGTGCAAGACAGAACTTGATGTAAGATTAACCATGAGTGTTGCAAGCTACAGTATTACCACTGTGCAGTATTTACTGTTAACCATGGACTGATGATGACTGAACTGCTCTGGAATTTCCAGGCTCTCCTAGCAGATGAGACCATAGTCAATGTACCAGTGTTGGTGCTGGGTAATAAAATTGACCGCCCTGAGGCCATCAGTGAAGGAGTACTGAGAGACGCTTTAGCTCTTTATGGTCGTGTTACTGGAAAGGTAGACCTTGTCTTTTAATTCACAGAAATAATATAATGTCTCTCTGTGTGTATAGGCACATGTTCCTGTGTCAGCTAACTGTTGTCTTCATTTATCTGTATTATTGACAGGTAAATGTCTCTTTAAAGGAACCGAAAGTCCGACCGCTGGAGATATTCATGTGCAGCATGTTGATGAAACAAGGATATAGGGAAGGTTTCAGGTGGTTATCACAGTACATCAACTGACATATGGGCCTGAAGCTTAACCAGAAGGGATTTTATTGACATGTTTTCATGAGGCATGACAAAGTGTCAGTCAGCCCAAATTTAAAATCTTATGATTCACAACACATGAAGAGCAAATTCTTTTTAACTATTAAAGCATTTATTCAGGATATAAAAGTTTCTATGCAATCTCTTAAAAGTGGTTCATGGTGAACTGTCTTCTCACATTAATGTTATTAATGTGAGAATTAACTCAGGTGATTGTAGTGAGCGGATTAACTCATTTGACATTTTAAAGTTTAAACTGAAAACAGACAACAGGCAAATAACTGAGTACAGAAGATTAATTTTAGTTCATTTAATCTGATGAGATGCAGTCACTGACTTGAAAGTATATAGCCAAAGATTGTATGCTAATGACTTAGGGATTAGCAAAGAGATAGACTGGATGTCAACAGAAGAAACTGAGTTGAATTGAAGTAATTGAAGCTGTAAATGTGCCGCTCATATTCATTGTCTCGATGGAATTGACTTGTTTACAGCTACACCAACCTTTATGTGTTGATCAAAGTGATGTTACATGTTGAGTTGAAGGCAGCAAATTCAAAGTTTGTTACTTAGCCTAAAAGAAGTTTTCATTATCACTGACTTAGTCATACATAACTCAAAGATGATGTCCATACACAACTGAATTTCAGTGGCTGCTCATGCTTTGTAATATGATGAAGGCAGTAATAATGCATTGCCCTTAAAATGTCAGGATGCAGTAAAGTAGAATGACCAACTGTACTGCAGCAGAGACTATTTTAGTACACTCTGAAAGTTGTACTGTAGGTCTGTTTGTTTAAACCTGATCATCTTTTCAACAATGTTAAGTATTAATTAGCACTGCATAAAATACAATGTAGTTTTATCTCTGCTTGTGAGTTGTTGCAGTCTTACTTGAATCAAGGAGAGATAGTCGCTGAGCTTCTGTAAATTACAGTATGTATAATATAGATGTAAATGTTTGTAGGGTAAAGGCCCTGACACCATATAGTCGACATACTGGAATTATTTATAAATGACAGTTTATTGAGTTTATATTTTCAGCAATTACAGTATCTGTGCTGCTATGATTTCATGCTGTAAAAACAATTTGAGCCTCTGATGGTGAATATTGACTGCAGGTGCTCTATATTATGTGTATTCTTTGTCACCTATCTATCAGCCAGGAGGTTGTAATCTTTGAACGCTTCTTATACCAGATCTATCATTAGAAGTTCAAGTAACCTAAATGATGAAATCAAGGCACATCACTGAGCTTTTCTTTTTATTCTCTGACATACAGAAAGGCTTTGATGCTTATCTCATAACTTAATTATTGTGAACTGCCTTAATGTGATATCGATTGAGCGCAGTCATTTGAGAAGATGCTGCCTGGTTACTAACATAACACACTCCAAGAGAAGTGACACCACATTACATTAATTTCTGCTGCCCGTCATCAGCTACCTGTCTCTTTTACTAATTAGTTGTAATATTTTACCTGTGGTTTTTAAAAATTTGCATGGTCAGCCCTCTCCTTATATCTGTGGTTTGTTAACTCTCTGAGACATAACCAGATCCAGATACGCTTGTTGAGCCTTTGTGACACTTGTAAAAACACTGTATCAATAAACTATATTATTACTTTCAGTACTGATACATTTAATCAGCTGCTGTATTTTAATTAAATTTTCAGGTCAACCTTTCCCTGTATCTCCAGATTTGGGGATATTGCAGCTACATGGTAAAGCATTAGTAATTTAACACTGTACTTGCGTCAGTTTTGTTGACTTTTATTTTAATGCTGCAGTATATAACTGAAGGTAGTGTAGCACTAGCATAAAAGTCCAAATTAATCCACTCTGCTCCGCCCAGCGCTCCCTCTCCCTGCTACGTTCCACCATGCTCTGACCACCTCTTCAGATATTTGTTGCTATGAAATTACAATAAATGAGAGTGCAACAAAATTTACTGAAGAGGCAGAAATAATTGAAAATCTCTGACTGGTTAGAGAGGTCAATCCTACTCGAAACCTTTTAGATGCTAATATATCTGCACTGCTGCCAGTGCTGGTCAATGACTCTGGGTCACAGGAGGCTTCGACAGCACCTCTCCACATTAAGGCAAGTTTTGGTGCATATTTCATTGCAGGATTTACCACCCACATGCCCTTAAACAGTGTTGTCTGTCACATTATGGTCATTTAGTGGTATACGCCACAAGGCAGCCAACCTGCTGTAATTTGTTCTTCTAGCATGAGGTGGCAGCTGAGGACCAAAATATCTCAGCAAATATTCCATCTGCTTTTCACAGACTCAGCTGAGGGAAGACTCTGCTTTCAGCCTCCTCTTGTTTTTATTTCACTGGTTCATGATTGTAGATGATGATGAAATTGTTTTTAGTTAATGCCTTGTTAAACACATTCAGCTGTGTAATCAGCTGTAACAGGCCTTGGCTGTAATAAGCTTCAGTAATCAGCATTTCACGCACCAGGTGGGGGTTTCAACGGTCACGAGAAAGTTCCATGTGCCAAAATGTTCATATTGAGGCATCCAGCTTATATTTTATAAACAAATTACTCTGGGTAAGGTAGGCTCTGGTGTTCATTTATGAGCCCACAAGCTAAATTAGAAAGTACGGATCTGCTGAGTTTTAAAAAATCTGAGTATTGATGATTCGTTTCTGACCACAGTGTGGACAACCCACCTGCCTTTATCTCAAAAATGAGTTACATTTCCCAACAGGCACCTATGCACAGTGTCCCTTTCTTTATCTGGCAGGATCCCTGTGAAAATCCTCATTAAATACAGAGGGAGATGGTGTGTGACTTGGTGGCACGTAGCCACAAACCCAAGTTAACTTCTCCCTGGATGATAATTTTCATCCCTGAAATATACTGAAAAGATTAAAATCAACATATATTTTGGCTCCAGTCCCTTTATTAGTAGTAAAGTGCCTAGAAGTACATTCTTATTTACTAACATGCAATACTAAAAACAACTGTCTGGCCTGTCAATAACATGAATAAAGACATGGCAACAATGTCTCATAGAAAAGAAATTACAATGTGAATTCAAGTATACACACAGAACTTCAAGTAATGCACACATTTTTTTTATAAACACAAAATACAGATTTTCAAATTGCAAACAAAATAAGACATATTTGTGGCACATTCTTTGACATGATTTTAGAGTTAATAGTGGAGAGCGACCAGTGATATCTACTGTAGGTGCAGTTGGGCCACTGAAGTACATTCTACAAGTTTTCAGTAAAAGTAATCCAATTATAAAACCATGTCCTGTATAGTTATATGTATCCACTTAATATAAAAACGGCTATGAGCTGTGGTACACGTTTCTCATAAAGGCAGTCTGATAACATAGTAACCTGAAATACTTGCATCACAGATCATTTACACTGGATTTATATATACAGAATCAGTCTGGAAATACATAACCACATTGTACTGAACTGCTTCAAAAGAATAGTTTAACATTTTGCTTTCTTGCTGAGAGACAGATGAGAAACAAGTTGTGAACACAAGTGTCAAATCAACTGTAACGTTTAAATGGCAAACAGTTGCTTATTTACACATTCATTTTGAGTCAGATTTGTGTCCACCTAACAAATTTAAGTCCAATATTTACTCTCTTTTAGCTCTGTTTCGGTCTCTACAGTTTCCTGAGGCAAATATCTGTCTCTTTAACTGTTAAATGTGCCACAATGTTCACCAGCTGGTCTCTAACTTTTCACTGAAAACAGCTGCTTGTTGTGAATGAAAACAACACTATGAGAGTGGCGAGAGTGAGCCAAAGTTGTCTGCACAGCAAAATCAGCTGAAGCTGAACAGAGATGCAGATTCGGGTGATAATTCTCTATGGGTTAATCACTGCGAACAACAATGTTTACATTCTCACGTGATGCAGTGTTATTGTAAAAATATTGATTACAGCTGCTTTAAACAGTGGCAATGGGAGACAGTTAGCTTGGTTCTGTCCATAGGTAACAAAATCTGCCTCCCAACTCCTGTAAAGCTCACTAATAAAGACAATTTTGTTTATCTTGTTTATTTAATCTTTACAAAAAGTCTAAAAACAGCTGTTTGTATTTTTATGTGCCAGACTTTCTTTTCCTGGTGCAGTGACTTCCTAGACAGTCTGCCACATACCTCTTCATAAACTTTTTGTACTGTGGTTTTTAAAGCTTAAACAAACAAGTTATAAGTGTGATGTTAAAGATTTGTCTGCATACTGTGTTAAGTAGCTGACTCCTGTTGTTTCCTGTCTTTATGCTGAGCTAAGATAACCATCTCCTAGCTCTAGCGCCCTATTTAACATGTCAGGCAATCTTCTCATCTAGCTCTCAAAAACACAAGCAAGTATATTATCCAAAATGTTGAACTACTCCTTTAAATTTCAGTGGGACGGCGGCTCTAATACTCAAGCAATTGTTTACACAGTACAAAATTACAGGTAATTTCTATATGCATAGATGGCAGTCAGACAAGATAGGAGTTCTGATGGACTTAGCTACCTATGACGCAATAGTCAGTGGGTCCTGCTTTTCCGGATGGCAAAACAAAAAAGCTCTGTTGCTCAAAAGACAGAGAAGAGAATGAAGCAATTACACATATCTAAGACGAAAACTAGGCATCGTCTCATGAATGAACCTGCCCACCACAATATATTCCACCAGGATGAAACACAATGCCTCCCCAGTCCGATCTCTGAAACTTTTGCTATAAGGAAAGAGCCATACCTGTAGATTTTCAGGCCAGCAGCTGTGACTCGGCTCTCCACGCAGGGTTAGAACGTTCTACCAGATGTATCCTCCATCATCTGCCTCGCCCTCCTCCTCTTCCTCCTCTTCCGCCTCCTCCCCGTTGTCCTCTGCCTCCTTCTCCTCATCATCCTCCCATCCCACTCCACTCCCAAAATCTCCAGAATATCCTGCCACTTCATCTAGAAAAAAAATATATACATAAGAAATTGTTATGCATCAGTGCCAAAACAATTAGATTGTCAAAAATTTCAAGCACAAATGGCAAATACCCTTTTGTTTTATCTTCTAACATCCACAAAAAAATTTAAAAATATACTTGAACCAAGCTGAATTACATTAGAGACGAGTTGAAACAAATACACTGCACTGGCATATTTTGAGAAAATATATCTTCACAGATTCAATCACAGGCATAAAAATGACTTCATATGAAGGCAATAATCTTGCTGTGTACAGAACAGAAATATCCGTTTGCTGAATGCCCTCCTCTTACCGCAGTCAGGGTTGCCATGGATTCTCGTGCCCATCATCTCTCCACCGTGCTGGTCGACACACCAGCATTCCCCTCGGCTCTGGTCACACTGCGCTTTCCTGTAGTAGCCGTCCTCGTCACAGCTGGGGATGTACATCCCTGCAAGGACATGCACACAAACACACATGCATCTAGTCAGGAATGTTTAATGGACATTTTGGTGCCCTGGGCAAAATGGCCTCTGGTGACTGATCTTTTTGTTAGTATCAGGTGTGTAATGCAGAGTGGGGAGTGTTTTTTCCATTCGTTTTAACGTGTCCACTGGACAACAGAGATGGACTTTTAATGTTAGACCTTTCTCTTCTTTGGTGCCCCTCCAGCTGGTGCCCCCCTAGGCAGCCGTCTAACTTGCCTAGGCCTAAAAACAGTCCTGAATGTAGAGGTTAAATATTAATATCCTCAGCACATAAGCTGCCTCATGGTGAGGTGTGAGATGAGTGTGACATAAAGGAGAATGCCAGCACACCTTAGTTAACCAGTGAGACGACCATCAGTCAGGATAGAGAGGCAGCTTTTTGGCAATGGAGACCAAGCTCACCCATTTTGTTTTACACAGCCGTGTATATGCTGCTGGATGCGATCTTCTACAGTATGCTGGCATAGTGTGTTTCCTTATGCTGTGAGAGTGGCATGTAAAAACGTAGTGACAGCCTAGGTGACAGAACTCCTCTGTTTCAGCCTCCCTCAGGACGCTCTTGTCAAGCCTGAAGCAACATTCTCTAACAAGCACCAACCCCCACCCCACCCCCACCTCCACCTCAACACTGTGTAAATGAGAGAAAAGACAAGTGGGCTTCAGGGATGAAAGAACAGTCAGGGTTTGTAGCTGAACACTGGCGGGGTTTCTCAGGGAGCCAAACAGGCATGTTGGCATTTCTCATTGCTAAAAGCCGCGCTCCCCGGCCCAGATTAGGGCCTAATCATATCTGTGTGATTGTGATCTCTTCAAAAAGCATCTTCCAGCCTGATGTTCCAGGCACCTTGTTACACAGGTACACTCAGACACTTGGAGCAAGGGGCACACGGCAGCTAGGTGTTGCAGTTTATGGGTACCTATATGTGGCTTTGAAAGGATCTGAAGTCAGTCTGGTAATTTCCTGTCCAAAAGGTGCTTCTATGCAAGTGCGGTGTCTACAAATCTTCTATCATATACTTTAACTCCACAGTACTGCGATGAGCAATGTATTTACCAGGCATCTTCTCGGCCGCTGCTTGCACCTGGATCCTATCCAGCTCAGCCAGGCACGGTGGCTCTAAGGGATCCAACAAAGAAAAGTGATGACAGGCAATAGTTAAAACTGCTCTCCCTCAAACTTTATCTCAGTCAATGCTCTTTATAATTACAGTTTTGGCCTGTATTGATTTGTTTAAGAAGTCTTATATTTCATTCCCTCAGAGCCTGATCGATTGTCGAGAACATATGGATAAAGTCTGAGAATGACAAGGAAATGAGCCAAACCTCTCAAACAGAAACAAAGAAGACACTCTGTATTGCCCCCATGGCAATAAATCCTCCCCAATAAACGTAGATTTTCACAGGAATAGTTCTGTTTTCTCAGTTGTAATGACTTTCTGTGAAGATGAATTCACATGGAAAGATCAGTCCTCCAAGGTTTCACTGTCAAGTCACAAACCAAAAGCAATCCCTTTTATACATACATTATAGTATGTTTACAAATTATTATTAGGATACTATTATTACTGAATGGTTTAATGTGAAGGAGTTTATAAATATCACCAGCTAGTAATGAAAAATTGATTTCATTATTTATATAGATTCAGGGTAATCTGTCAGATGCAGGTTGAAAGCTTAATCAATGAGATAATCAGCGTGTAAATGAGGATACTGTCAGGGATATCCTTGCTGATTTGTTTAGTAAAGGTCAAATGGTGCAAATGCTGCCCATGTGCACAACTGGAATAACACTATGAGTACAGGCTAAACCCATAGAGACACATAATTGTGAGGAACATGGCTTCAAAGGTAAGTTTCATGTTTGTATGCATTTTCAAGCACACCAGGTATTTTAAATTAATTTTATGATTATTTTCCCTCCTAACAAAATGAATTATGTCATCATGTATATATATACAATTTATATGCAGCATAAAAAAAGAAGCAAGGTTTTAATTTTGCTCCTCGAAAAAGAGAGCTATAGTCTTATGTTGTTTGTCAAAATAATAACACTGATTGGAGTTGTTTTATGAATTAATAAAACAATACACAGTACTGGAGTATGTATCAGATATAACCATATAACAATACTTAATACTGTGCTTTCATATGTTAAAAAAATCATGAGAACATTGGTAAAAGCTGTTGGTAAATAGACAAGTCAAAGAGGCCTCAAATAAGAGGTCGTGCGCAGACTGTTCTCAACAAAGGAGAATTGCAAATCATACTGGGAATATTGTTGGATCTGGATAAATAGTGGAAATAGATAAATGGATGGAGAATTCAAGCATAAGTTTTTGCAAGCTGCCAAAGTCTTAAACGAAGAGAAGCAAAAGACAGCCAATACATATGTGCTTTGAAGATTTTTGATTAGGCTGCCAAATCCTGCTTTAAAATAGGAGTCTGGGAAAATACCACTTAATACCTTCAATACCTCTATCTGTCTGTTAAATATAGAGAAATTAGCTTAGAATGAAGACAAGAAGCAGGAGAAAACAGCTAGCCTGGCTCTGTCCAGAAAACAGCAGCACCTTCAGACTGTACACAAACAGAATTGTTGAGTTAAGTGCTATTTCTTGCTTTAGAGGTGTTGTTAGCTGTACTTTGGACAGAGCCCCATGTTGTCCCCTGGCCGTAGCTATGCACTCAGCAGACAGATATGAGAGCGATGTCATTTTTCTCACACAACTATTGATGAGAAATTGAACATCCTTAATCCCCAAGATGCTGATTCCTTTAATGGTAATGTTGCTTCCTTGATGTTGAGGTCCACAGACCTAGATGCATATATACTGTACATAATAAATAGCCAGTGGTGGAACAAGTACTCAGATCTTTACTTAAGTAAAAAAAAAACAACAATACAATAAGTAGTAGCATCAAAACATACTTAAAGTACTAAAAGTTACAGTACTCATTATGCAGAATGGCACATTTAACATTAATGTATTTTATATGATTTGATTTCGTTTAATGTTGCAGCTGGTAAAGGGGGTAATTTTAACTAGCATATATTGTCATAATTTGAATTACTGCTGGGTAGTATAGTGTAACTTTTGTATTAATCTGGTTCTGAAAAAAGCTGGTAACTAAAGTTAAAGGTAGTGGAGTAAAAAGTACAATATTTGCCTCTAAAGTGTAGTGGAAGTATTAAGTAGCACAAAATCTAAATACTCAGGTAAAGTGCAGATACCTCAAAAGTATACTTAAGTACAGTACTTGAGTAAATGTACTTAGTTACTTTCTACCACTGCATATTTCAATAACTACATTCCACTGAAAGTTTGTTTTGATACTTAGTGGTGGCAAGGAGGGTGGAATGAAGTGACATCACAGTACCCTGTACACTCTGTACCCTCGGTTTCTTTCTAATGTAACCTTTCCATTATACCCTCTCTTCATTTTATTGTTGTTGTTTATTCTATTAACTTAATGTGAAGCACTTAGGTCAATGCTGGTTGTGTTTAAATGTGCTATATAAATAAATGTTTGACTTTTGATTGATTCTTTTGCCCATTTAGATAATTGCCTCAAAAGAAAATGCTTCAGTGGCGAGCCTTTCACTCACTTTCTCTCCAGAAGCAGAGGCACCATTCTGCTGTAGAGACCTTCCCATCTTTGTAGCTGTCGCAGGAGTTAAAGAAGGGCCGAATGCAGACCTCGTACTTGTCCAGATTAATAGCAGCCAGCTCAGCCTGGTCCAGATATAGGTCACTGTTGGTGTCCAGCTTTGAGAACATCCAGCCGATGGAGTCCTTGCAGCTGGCTACCACGCTCTTCTCCAGTGCTGTTAAATTATTTGCATAGTATCATTTCAGTATCATTCTGTTTACACTACATTTCTTTACATACACAAATGAATTCTGAGTGTGGGGGCAGCAGAAAACAAAGCTCCTTTGTGAGTTTCTAACCTGAAATGGTGCCAGCTCGGAGTTTGCCAGAGTTATTGTGCTTTGCATTTCCATGAAGGAGCTGGAACCAGTCTCTCAGGCGGTCGCCCAGGTCTGCCAGGTCCTGGCCAGTGCAGCTCTCTAGGGGAGCAAAAAAGGGAATCCCAGCATTCAAAACCCTGGCAGACATTTAGCAGCAATCCAAGTCACCTTCCAAAAGATGGGCAGGGAATCAGTACTGCCTCATAGTCCTCTCACTCATGTATACAAACAGACTGAAAGGCATGGGTTTCCCTCATGGTAAAGCTGCTGAGGCACACTGTGGTTTTTCAATCAAAGAAAAACATTATTTTACCATTAACTCTACTGCAGCAAATTGGTGTTATCCAATAAAATCCACTTTAGTCTCAGGCTAGGCATTTATTCCAGGCTACAGAAGAAAACCAAAAGTAACATTTCATCCTTTTGATCAATTGGAAATTTCACATGCCCAAGAGCATGGACAATCAATACGGTTTGGTTGAAATGATAGACAGTGTACACTCTAAATAATTAATTAGCACATGACTGAAAGAGCCGTTTAACCACTTTGGGGATATTTTGGCTAACACTAATCTCTGAAATTGGTGAGCATTGATCCCAAACATCGAACACTGGGTCGATCAGTTGTGTGAGAATACGATCCTGCAGGCACCATATTGTGTGTGACCACCGGTGCATCATAACATTCTTTTTTTGAAACCTTGACTCATGAGAGGAATGATGGCAACGCAGACAGGAGGTGTGAATTCCAAAATTAAGATGGATAAATATAAAAAGGTGAGGAAAAAGGGACTTGCCACGTTTAGTGTCAGTATTTCTGACTGTATCAGGGGTTGTAGCACAGGGGCAAAAGCCGGTGCACATGATGTTCAGGTCTTTGCCTGTGAGGCAGGCCTGCTGCTCCAGCTTACACTGTAAGGAGAAAGAGAGAGAGAGAGAGAGAGACATGGATGCAGTTAAATATTTATGGGGGTGACCGCAGGCAAAAGCGATTGCTCATTCAGATGAGACACTGCAAGAATGAGCTGTCATTTTCCACAGTCTTTTCATGCAAGGTCAAAATTAAAACTATACATAAATCAATAAAGAGTCCTGGCAGCAGCCAACGTACAGTGATGCCACTCAAGATGACGACAGCCATTAATCACATGGCCAGGTAGAGCCAGCACACTTGTCCTTCCGAGAGCAGTGATGAACTGCGCTGCCCTGCTGTGCCCACGTATATGTCAGCACAGCAGGAAACAACGCTTGACTGGATGCCTCTCATTATTTAAAACAATGACATGGCCACTTTCCATCTCTTTTCAGATGTTTTATGGTGGCAGAATCCAACAATAAATTCAAAGAAAAAAAAACTCTTAGTAAAAAGTGAAATGAGTGCTTTCACAGGGAGACCCTGGTACAGAATATCTTCTTTTACCTCAGAGGCATAGTTGTGTCCATCAGAGCCACATACAGGTGAGGAGGCAGCCGCAGAGCACGACTTGCAGCTGCTGTCATGGGCCTCCAGCTGCCCTGACTGTTTGACTCTGGATAGGAGAGGAAAACAAAAAACTGTCCAGCCATTTTCCAGATAAAAACATTTTCTCATTTAACCAAGCAGACCATGTCACCCTAATGCAGTGGAGGTGAAAGATGCTTTGTCAAACATACCTGCTAAACATCAGTAGGTATAATGTTTACCATTTCAACCAGCATAAATTGTTAGCATGCAAACTTTTGCTGCTTAGCACTAAACAGAAAGTGCAGTTCAGGCTGTTTTTGGTTTTGCAGGTCATCAACCAAAATGAATGAAGTTATTGTAATTACGAGACAGATGGGAATGGATTTGATGGCAATCCATCTGACAGTTTTCAAGACATTTCACTAAAAAGCAAAAATGCCAACCTTCTGGTGGCATGAGAAGAAATGTCAGGGGGTCATAAAAAGGTAGAGGAATTCATTCTTCCAACTCAAATGTCTGTACAAAATTTCATGGTAATCTCTTGAGAGATTTCAGTCAAAGTGGTGGATCGGTTGACTGACGTTGCCTTGCGTGACCCTGGTACATGCTCCCAAGAGGGACTTTTTATTTGGCAGAAAGCAAATCCAGTGAAAACAGCTGAGGTCTTTGGATTATCCAGAGTAACAGGTAATGGATGCTTGTCACTAGCCATATTCTGCTGTAGCCTGAAACTCATCTTATCACTTGTACTATGCCAGTAAACAAGCTCTTAGCTGTGGGGATGCATGTCCACTGTTTGATGACATCTAATTTGTTCCTAACTTGCTTTGAACAGTGTCTGGAAAATGAATGTAATGTAATGGGAGCACCATTTAGGAGAATACAGATTGCTGTTTAATTTTTTTTAAGTGTAATTTCTGAATGCTGTAAGTACAAAGGGAAATTCTACTCACTGGGTAGCAGTAGAAATATCAGAGGCCGGTATCTACAAACCTTTATTAATAAAACCCAAACTATCTGCATGGGTACATACCACTAGATACAAGTGAGAAAATATGTTTCATAATTTGGGCAAACTGGCCTTTTAATATCTACCAGCTTGCTGAGGCCAAACACAACATTACAAATCTGATAAACTGTAACATCAGTACAACAAAATAAGATATTTCTTGTCATAATAACCAGAAAATCATAATCTGCCAGTTAATATTTAGATGCAGCACTTCATAAAATTCCCTTTGTTTTCTTTCCTCTCACACACTGATTGACTTCATATTCATTGAGCCCAAGCATTAGGCTCTCTCGACATTATGACTTCTGAGGTTGCTGCTTAATGATGCTAGGGGTGGGTTAGTGTAGCTACACTCGTACTTATTAGCCATTATTCGACACAGTCTCTTTCATCTCTGGACTGCCTCTGAAGCACTTTATTGAAAAAGATAAATACCTGTCACAGCAGATAGACTTTGCAGGGAGTAATAATTCACTCCATTAATTCTTTTTCAGGCAGCAACCCTACTCATTTGTTTTTCAGCCAAAGTGGAATGAATCGGTGAGGGAACAGATAAATGCTTGTTCCTCAAATAACTTCTGTCTTTCTCTTCTATAAATACTGCAAGAAAACAGGACATGATGAACCATCGCTGTATTACCACACTGACATCGACCATCTGGGTGTTTACTCAAGATTTTCAGACAGCTGGCCACACCGCAAGAATCTTCAGCTCAGTAGTTTGACTTGACAGAGATTCTTTAACAAGTCAGTAATTTGATTTCCTTCAACCCTTGTGTGTCCTGGTATCCACAAAAATCTACATGGCATCTCATCTTTTCAACTCTGTGCAAGCAGCACAAAATGCACTGAGGGTTCTGTAAGATCTTTGCTTAAAAAGCGACAGATGTTAGGACAAATGATGTAGTTTGACGGAAAGTGATTATTCTACAACAAACATCCTGAAGTTTGCAGATGACACAACAGTCGTCAGTCTCATCCAAGACAGTGATGGGTTGGCCTACACATGAACAGCTGGTCCTGTGGTGTGGTCACAACAATGCAGAGCCAAATACACTCAAAACAGTGGAAATACAGTGGACATTAGGAGGAGCCCCCTACCCCACCATATTCAGCATCACTGTATCAGCAGTAGAGTCCTTCAAGTTCCTGGTCTACACTATCTCCCAGAACCTGAAGTGGGTATCCAGCATCAGCTTCATCAAAAAGGCACAGCAACGGATGTACTTCCTGTGACAGCTCAGGAAGTTCGACCTGCCCCAGGAGCTGCCGATACAGTTCTACAGAGGAATCATCGAGTCTGTTCTCTGCTCATCCATCACTGTCTGGTTTGGCTCAGCAATGGAACAGGACAGGAACAGACCCCAGTGAACAGTCAGGACTGCAGAAAGAACCATGCCCTCCATGGAGGACCTGTACACCTCATGGGTCACAAGGTGGGTGGAGAGGATCACTGCAGACCCCTCACACCCTGGACACAAACAGTTTGAACTCCTCCCCTCTGGACGGTGTTACAGGTCACTGTGCACCAAGACAACCAGCACAAGAAGAGTTTCCTCCCCCAGGCCGTCATTTTAATGAACAGTTAATCCATGTTTAATATGTAAAACAAGAAACAGCAAACACCACAGAGCAATAACTTTTATTTTTAACCACTGTACATAAAGTAGCTAATTTTTAACTTTTATAAATGTACATATTTATAAATAGATGAATGTTTGTTTTCTTATTATTCTACTTATTTGTTTATTTTTTTTATTATTTAGTGCATGTCAGAGACTATTTAGCTTGAGTCAAATTCCTTGTATTTTAACCTATTTGGCAATAAAGTTTATGCTACACCTTTGACAATGTGTAATACTGTCAGGAGTTATGCAAGAGGCTTTTTTGTTAGTGCATTAAAATGTATGTTTATTGAAAGGGTTTGTTACAATCATATGTATATTCAAATTCACTCCTAGGGGCAATTTAGAGTCACCAATCAATCTAAGCTGCGTGTCTTTGGACTGTGGGAGGAAGCCGGAGCGCCAGGAGAGAACCCACGCAGGCACAGGGAGAACATGCAAACTCCACACAAGGTTGCTGTGAGGCAATGTATATTTTACAGGTCTGCTACATAAAAGAAAGTGTAAGAAATTATTACCATATATATCCATCCATCCGTTTTCTAAACCGCTTAGTCCCATACAGGGTCACGGGGGGCTGGAGCCTATCCCAGCTAGCTGCGGGCGAAATACCATATATAGATATATATATAGATAGATAGATAGAGAGTAACACTTTCTTTTACAGCCAGATGAGGTAGCAAACCTGTAAAGTAAAACATTTCTACTTTTTTATCTTTCATTCATCATTATTTTCTTGATGGATTGGATGGTGTTGTGGGTGCAGGTTGAGTGAGGTTCGCAGATCAGCCTCTCTTAAAGAACTTGAGGAATCTTTTCTTCATGCTTGTTTTCTTTGTTTTTTTCTGAACCTCCTCAAACTGATTTTCCAGATTATTTAGTTTTTCTATAAGTCCATCCGTAAACTGCCTTTCCAGTTCTGCCTTCTCTGTCACAGCCTGGGTCATGGTCCTGATAAACTCCAGGAGGCCACACCTTTCTTGAATCCATTGCAGCCGTTCATTGTCCATGTTTTCCTTTAGTTGGGTAAATGCAGCCTTAAAGCTGGACATTGCCTCTAGGTGCTCAGTGAGGAGGCAGAACTTCCTCATCCCACTGGCATCTTTTGCTTTCCAGCTCCTGAGTCAATGTTGACTTCAGAGTGGAGGCTGCCTCAATGTGCTGAGCCAGAAGATGGGACTTCTCAGCCTCCCATTGGATTCTTTGATTTTCCAGATCTGCTTTCGCCTGGATCAAATCTGCCTTCAGGTTGGAGATTGCCTCAGTGTGCTGGGCGTTGAGGCTTTTTAGATCCGGTGTCTGTTCCCTGTCAGATTTTTGATTTTTGAGCTGATCTTTCAACTGCTCAACTTCCCTGAGCAAGGCAACCTTTTCTTTACTCAGCTTGGATATTTTGTCATCCTTTGTGTCCAGATGTAGGTCAATCTGAGATCCAGTGCTGGTCTTATCAGCAGTTTGCTGTGGTTCCCCTTCAGGAATGGTTGGCAGTTGTTTTGGAGCTACTGCAGACTGTCCTTTGGTTTCCACTGCCATGTCAGGTATCGTTTGCTCAGCAGACTGGCTTTGGTTAGTCACAGCTGGCTGTCCTTCTTACAGGTATAACAGTCAATCCAAAGGCACCAAGTTTTTTGATCGACTTCTTATGAGGCCGAGTCCGCTGATTCTTGTCCTGTTCCTGCTGTTTAACTGGCCCTCTCTGGAGCTCAGGAGAGTCTGTGTTTTTCAACTGCAGGCTGGCGTTTAGGTCAGCCACCCCTTGACAATTATTCTTTTGCCAGGGGTTGACAGGCTGTGGCTCTTGGCCTGCATTGCAGGTTTCCTCTTCAGTAGCTGTTGTCTGACAGTCTGTTCTCCATCACCGACAGGCTCTGCAGACTTGTCCTCTGAATGGAGGTCTTCACGTCTCTGATTCTCAACATGCAAGTTGACTTTTCTCTCTTCCTCCTTCAGCCGTTCATTTTCCAGAATTTTCTGAGTGTGGCTCAGAGCTGCCTGCAGCCAAGCGTTAGCATGCATGTACTTAGGGACCTCTGTGTTGATCCAATTAAGGAGGTCGCATTTCTCCTGCTCCCACTGGGATCTGTGGTTTATCAGATTTTTGAGCTTGTCCTTCAACTGCTACACCTCACTTAGCAAGTCAGCCTTTTCTTTAACCAGCTCGGATATCTGGTCATCCTTCTTGCCCAGAAGCAGATGTAGCTTGTTCTCGGGCATTTGAAGAAGGACCTGTTTGGGTTGTTCCAAGCTGACCTCAGATCTGATGCTGGTCTTATCAGCAGCCTGCTCTGGTTCCTTTTCGGGAATGGTCAGCAGTCGTTTTAGAGTCACATACAGTATTTTATTGTTAACAGCAGACTGTGCCTTCATTTTTGCAGCAGACTGTGATTTTGTTGCCACAGCCAGCTGTTGTGCAGGTGTAACAGTCTCTCCAGAGACACAGAGGTTTCTGAAAGAGGAAGACAACTTCAGAGGCCAATTTTTGTCCTGTGCCTGTTCTTTAACTGGCCCAGTCTGGGGCTCAGGAATGGCTGTGTTACTGGGCTGCAGTCAGGAGTTTAGCTCAGCCACTCCTTGAAGATTATTATTTTCACAAGGGTTGACAGGCTGTGGCTGCTGGTCTACGTGGCAGGCTGCTTCCACAGTAGGTGCTGTCAAACAAGATGGCTCTTCTCTGACAGTCTTGTTGATGTCATCAAATCTGTGGTTTGTAACATCCTCAGATTTTTTACTTTTGAGCCCTTTTTTCAACAGCTCAATCTCACTGAACAAGTCAGCCTTGTCTTTAATCAGCTGGCATATCTTGCTATCTTTCTTTTTCAGAAGCCATTGTAGCTCAAGCTCAGCCTCTGCAGCTCTGGCCTGTTTCCTGGTAACACCAAATCCTGTGCTGGTCTTCTTACCAGCAGCCTTCAGTGGTTCCTCTTTGGCGATGGTTGGCAGTGGTTTTGGAGTCACTGCAGGCTCTTCTTTGGTTTCCACTGACTGCGCATCAACTGGCACTTTAGATTGTGCCTTCATTTTTGAGGCAGACCGTTTTTTGTTTGTCGCAGCCAGCTGTTGTTCAGGGGTGACAGTCAATCCAAAGGCACCAAGTTTTCTGAACTTCTTATTAGGCCGAGCACACTGAATTTTGTCCTGTTCCTGCTGTTTAACTGGCCCTCTCTGGAGCTCAGGAAAGTCTGTGTTATTCAACGGCAGGCTGGATTTTATGGCAGCTGCCCTTTGAAATTTTTTCTTTGCCTGTTCAAAAGGTGTTGTCTGACAAGATGGCTCTTGTAAGACAGTCTGGTCCTTGTAGTCAGATCTGTGGTTTTTCAGATCCTCACATTCTTCATTTTTGAACTGTTCTTTCAGCAGTTCAGCCTCACGAAGCAAGGCCGCCTTTTCTTCAGCCAGCTGGCTTATCTTATTATCCTTCTTGCTAATGAGCAGGTCTAGTTCCCAGTCAGAATTTGGAAGATAGTCTTCTTCTAAGTAGATCTCAAATCCGATGCTGTCCATCTTCTCAATATTCTGACTATGTCGTTCTGGTATTTTGCAAGCACTGTAGCCTTGTATTCGAATAGAGGATTTCAATGTTGTGATTCGCAGCATGCAAAATTACTTTGCTTATAAAGCTAGTTTTGCTTTAACTGACTTTTTTGTAAAAATTCTGTGTACACTGATGAAACGTGTTATCTGGTTCACTGTGTGAGTTGGTCTGGTGACTGTTGTGTTCTGAAGTGTACTGTAAGCTGTACAGCAAAGGCACATTCTAGAATAACATCATGGGCAAAGGTCAAATGAACAGTCTGAATGATGCAGTGAACCCACTGTAAACCAAGAAGAATTGCTTAGTCTCAAAATATTGCCTTATATGGTCATTTTTAAACATTTCTTTTTATTTACTTTTTTTTTTCTGGCCACAACATTTGTTGCAGTACCATACAGGCGCTGGTGACCCAGACACACAGAGTGACACACAAACAAATAAACATTAAATAGTATTTAAACCTATAGTCCTATATTGTACATATTTTCCATGAATTTAAAATCAAAGTGAGGGTGTGGGACTACACTTCTCAACCAGCGTGGGTGACAAAACTCTCATTCCCCACACCGTTCAAGCTGTATTAATTAATAGGCTGCAGTATTTGGCACTCCTTTCCCAGTCTATTTGTACACAGTAATATATAGTTGTGTAATCAAGGTTACGATGCTCAGTTTTGCTTTGAGGTGTAACTGAAAGGTTTTTGTGAAGGGAGGAGCATTTGAAATACTAACTGTGATGTTGTCATGTGTGAGGAAATATGCCGATAAGTTGCATATAAGATCAAAATCTTTATGGCCCTGATTGCCTCCATAATTGTCTGTACTCACAGTTACATCCACACAGTCAGTCAGTCACTGCTCAGCATGAATGTCTCAGCTAAAGTGACTTCACTCCTGACTCATGACACTGTTTGGCCCTGTTACTGAGTTTAATCAATAGCTCTCCAACCAGACACTGAAAAGCTTTTAACTGACACACAGCTAACAGCTGTTGACACCAACTCCACAGAAATGTCTGTCCCATCCACACAGAGGCCTTCTAATCTGATTTATTTATTCTTTAAAGCATATAAAGACAGTTGATATATCAACACACATAATTTTACACATATCCAACAAATGCTAATCCAATATCAATTTGCTTATACCTAATACATGCTTGAATGGAGTAGGAAGAAGTCAGACTTATCCAGTCCTACCCCATGACATCATCTTACATCATTGGTTTGCAAGCAGTATCTCTACTTAGATAATTCTCTTCTACACCACACAAGTAATATTCCACCAGGTGGTATCTTGCAGTATGTAACACAAAACAATTCTCCACCAACCTGTGCTCCAGTTTCTTGCGATTGACACACATGGCCCTCTGGTAGCCCTGAGCGACACAGACCTTATGGCGGCTGCACTTCACATTCTGGCACGGGTCCTTGGTGGTGTCCACAGCTGCAAACACAAAACAACAATACTGGAAATGCAGAAGTGTCAATCACAGCTGAGTTTTTTCTTTTAATTCTTAATTTCTCTCACCTCCAGGAGAAAAATACTGAGCTCCCAGCTGTTTTTATTCATTGTTTGACAAGGACCATATGTTTAACAGATTGTTAGCAAGAAGCAGGAAAGCAGCTTTTTTGTCTTGTATACACAAGTTCTTTATAATTACACTATTTCAAGTTATCTTCTATCTTTTTCACAGGCATATGCAATAAACGTTATGAAATGTTTAATGAAAAATATTCTAGCTATATGCACAAATGAGTCTATTGATTTTATAGTCAGAAGTGAAAACATGGATGGCCTGGCTGTCATTAGCGAGGCTGTCCCTCAGCTGCCTGCAATCTCCAATGGCTGTCTCTGATTGCAGGAAAACCTGACAGCACTGATTGAGCATCTCTTTCTTTTGGCTTGTCACATCTCACTTCCCTCATGACAACTTATCACCATCTCTCCCTGGCTTGCTTTTTCTCTCTCTTCCACAAACACACACGCACTCAATCTTCATCTCCCACATTCTCTTTCTGGCTTCTTCCCTCCCCACTTCCTCTCCCCTGCATCTCTGGCTCTATATCTTCAGAGAAATGAATGGTTCAATGCCAGCCTCTTTTCCACTGATAAACTTGAGATGAAAATAGCACTGTGTCCTCCATCTTTCTCGATCTGTGGTCAATGGTATTCAAAACTGGATGTCACACTGTCCCAGTTCACTTTCTGCCTTGCTGGTGAGGCCTCGGAAAACTCACAGGCTCAGATAAAGTTGAGATTGAGTGGCAAGTAAGTGGCAGTTGGCAAAAGAAATTTAAGCTGTGAAATCTTGAGTCAGCTTTCAGCAGCTGCTTTGTAGTCAACACGGTCAACAGGCGAGGTGGCTGCCAGCCAGATCCCTGCAAATCCAGTGACTAGGTGATACTTTCATGCTACAAGAGGGAGTTATTGTATGAGAGACAGGTACAAGACTAAACTGACTCGAGTTCATAAAGAGCTCTTCCAAGGTAGGTCCAAAAGCCCTTCTTTGGCACTGTACCATTTATTATGGGGTCCTGATGGTTTGTGTGTTTGTTCAGGATAGCAGGTTATCTTTTAACCCCATTTAAACAAGGTTTTGAGAATGAAATCTCAGCATACACTGATCAGCCATAGCATTATGACCACTGACAGGTGAGAAAATGAGAAATACTATACATTACATTGCTCTATATGAAGTGAAACAATCAGCAGCTATTGTAACATTGTCACACCTAGAGTGGGGAGGCTATTGCATGTGTTTAAAAAATGATCTCTAACTTGTCCTCATGACTACAGGTTGCACTCCCTTTACATACATTTTTCACTGAATGGTCTACACATTCGTGCTCTTTCAGACAGTAGAAGTATGGTAGCAACCAGATTCACACAGCATGTGGTGTGAGGCTCAGAGTGACATACTGAAATACCTCCAGCAACAGAGGTAGGTGAAACAGAAGGAAACTCTGCAGTGCAGAATTGTATTAGCATAATAGGTTATAGCTACCTGAGCCTGAGACGTATCAAAGGTACCAACTAGTAAATAGTAAAAAAAAGAGAAGAAAGTAGTATCAGTAAGATAGGACAGGCATCAATATCACAATTGAATTACAAACCTCTTTATCTAAATTCCACCTCTCAATGGGGAAGGATCTCATAAGAATACTAGATGTAGCATTTAGGCTCAGCAGAGAAGTTCAATGACAGCTGATTCTGCTATTGCTGATAGCTTATAAACTTGAAACAGCTGTTCCATATAAATGATTTTGTGACCATATGACTTTTCTTCACTTCATCTGCTCTGACAGGTATTCTGCTCTCTCATGATTTAACTCCTGTGGCTAAACAATATCCAGTCTCTATGGCTGACGGTACATTTGTCTGCTATTTCTGCTGGTTCTCTTTTGATTTAAGACATAAAACCTCCCCAGATCTTCCCAAACTGTCAGCACACATATTGTTCTGACTATTTCTTGATAATAAAGTAAGTAAAGTCATCTCATATGCCTCCATTGATCATATTAGTTCTTTTTAGTGAAACTCATCACTCAGGTTTTCCTCAGGCTGCTTTTTGGTTTATATTACAGAGACTGTCACTGTTGGAGGTTGCTATCCAGAGTACAAGGTTTAACATTTCATTTCATTAAAACTGCTTCCAGTCAGGGAGCCTAAACTTTCACAGGGGTAGGGAACCAAACTCTATGTTTGTATGTTTATTTTGTGGTGAATACACCATAAACTATTCCCACTTTCACATGTGGCATTCTATTATCTTTTGGCCAGCTGCTGCACCTGCCGACAGGCTGTGTAGCGCAGTGAGCCATGCACTGCAGCAGCTGAATATATGAGGATGTGTTATACTGATTGATGCACCTCAAATCAAAGAATTCAGGAAACAGCATCTTTTTGTTGTTGTTGTTGTTGCTGCTGTTAAAATGCAAATAACTTTCTAAATGGCCATGTGTTATCACTGCTGGATCTGCATCTACAACAAAAATACTCACTTTAAATATTAATATTAATTGGTCAGTGCCTTAACCTTTCACTAAATCAGATTTTTTTTTATCATCCTAACACAACATTGCGTTATTGTATGTTCCCATAGAAACACAGCTTGATGTTTTCAGTACAGTTTCACATGCTGATGTGCAGCTCTCTCACCGCTCCCGTGCTGAGCTACTTCAGATCTGCCTCCAAGCAACAGCTTAAACCCAAACACGTCATAGCATTCTTATTCAACTCCTACGTACTGAAAATGAAAACCTAACCCAAGATTTAATTCACATTAAAGATCAAGTGTGTCTCCCATCTCGCTTGCTCTCTCAGCTGTTGTTTGTATCTCACTGCATTGAGAATTCAGTACAAGGCCAGGATGTGTTAAGACCATTATGGGTTTTAAATCCTCTTGTAATCATGTCGGCAAAGATGATGTGACTACACTGAGCCTGCATCCAATCTCTCAGAGATTATTATTATCGGGCTGTGATCAAAAACATATCAGAACACACCTGCTTTCTCATCAAAGATCAGCTTCCTCCCTGTTGCCCGTATGCACAGCTGAATACTCTCCAGAGAACGACCACTTGCTGTTAGACAGGATCTGCCATCAAAACTTTTCATCAACCATTTGTATGACATTCAATTTGTCAAAGTTTGCATTCAACCAGGTATTTTAGTGGTTCTGAACCCACACACACATACACACACACACACACAAAATCTGAAAAAGACCACTCAGTGAGCTGCCAAGAAATAGTAGCACACCTCTGAACACAACAAGATTTAGCCTGAGATCTATATTAAAACCGGAAGTGAGACAGCTCCATATGACAGCTTGAGATAAATTAGTTTCAACTGAATATGCAATTAATGCCATCTTAGATTATGCTTTTATATTCTTCCATTGAAGCTATAAAATTATTTACTAATAATTAGAGAGGATGCAACATGCAAGTTCACCTCTGTTCTATGACACATTTTGTCTGAATAATTCTCTAAGCACCGTGGCTTTTTTGGATCCAATTAGTTAATTTTTTCTCAAGGCACAAAACAAGTCTATCGCCACAAATAAAGGAAGTGAAGGTCAAATATGACTGCTCCTCTGAAATGGCCATCAAACACAGAGCAGGCTCTGCAGAGATGAGCTGACGTCTCAGTCAGCTCACTTAAAGAAGTAACGTAGGAGTCTGAACTCTCTTGCTAGGTCTTTTGCTTTATCCAGAACATGCAGGTAAAAATGACTGGAGTCTCTCCTGTCTTGTTGAACATGCAATGAAGAGGACCCTGATCAATTAGGTCTGCAGAATTAGCCCCAGTAGGAGTTGTCATGGGGACAAAATCAATGGTATTCAAATGAACATCACCCACACTACAGCAAGCGAAGCGTTTTCTTGAGATTACATCAGTTAATCCCCCTGTTGTAAGAACAGATGACTGGGATAACGTGAAAAGCTGTTTCTCCTCACATCTTTCTCCTTTGAGGCAAGTCTTTAATGTCTTTTAAGTGAAGCAGCGTGGGTGTGGTGCAACATGCAACCTCCCACACTCACCTTGCGGCAGGAACACGCTGGTAACCCTCAGGGCCTGCTACACTGACTACAACATGTATGAATAGTACCTTTTATAGCTCGATCTGCATTTTACTGGCTTAATTTACAATTCAGTTAAACCACTAATTTCAAGGGTTCATCCTGCAGCTGCATGCTAAGATCAGCGTGACTGCTCTGTTGAAATAAGCACCAATTCAGCTGAACTCAGCTACACTCGGTGCACAATGCACAGTAGTTATCCCAAAATCAACCACCACAGGTGAGTCATAGCAACATGACATACAATATAAGTCAGTAGAAGAATGTAATACAATACGCACTCTGGTTTTAGGTCTGTTTTTGGTCTCCACACACTCTTTAGGCAAATAACCGATTCTTTAGGTGCTAAATGCTCCACTACGTTCACCAGCTAGAAGCTAACTTTGTGTGCTGCTGAGCAGGTAGAGTACATTGCTGACAGATTTGGAAGATTATGAAACATTTGTAGCGCTTCTCTGTATCACTATTCATTTCTCTGACTACCAGAAGTTTTGACTTTACAATGAACTGTTCATCATGTTCATAAAGTCTCCACTCCTCCTCCACAGTTGATTTCCTAGAAGAGATTTTTTTTTTTTTTTGGTCACCTAACAATAGACTCCATGAAGGTAAATGGAGCCTGGTGGGAGTCCTGAGTTGAGCCCTCAGCAACAAAGGCAATTATAGCAGGCTTTTCAAAATAACAGATCTGACTAAAGGCTCAGTCTCTCCTTTCCTAAATCACATCTGCGCTCTCACCTTCCACAACCCCAGAACATGCTCACCACAACCTGGATGACCTCAGACAACTGCTGCACTTTTCAAAAGCCAGCACTTCCATAATGTGATCCATTCATTGTCTGGAGCTGATGTATAAAGGCATTGATTATGTGGGTAGAGTCTGAAATAGAGAAGGTTTTTTGTCTTTACAACAGAGATGATCATTTAAGTATTCAAATATCAAAGGCCTTTTCAAACCATATAGTACAGTAGCATACACTCTGGCTGTAAGCTGAAAACACACATAAAATCCATATGTCCACAGAAAAATATCTTTTCATCAATTTTTTTCTGACTTACTTTCGTCAGAACCCATGTTCTCCTCCATGTTTTTGATGTAGTCATCCTGAAAAGAAAATATACAGTATATGCATTAATGGATTTAATAATTTGTAATAGGAAACAAAATGGAAGAAGAATGGTCTTGTTCTCATACTTATATACTGATACATATACTGATTTTTCAGTCATTAAAAGAATAAAATGTACAGCCACAATAATGACTACCAAAGAGAAATTACATTAATTTAGTCATGTCTTTCATTGCTATAAAATGTCATTATTTTGCTGATGACATTCAATAATACTTTATAAAAAATCTTAAATGACTTTAAGATAATGGGTTTAAGTTGTGTACACCTCTGTGACAACTACAGAAATTCAAACTGCTGATGAAGACAATGTGATACAGTCCAAAGCTCACAAACAAATATGTCAGTGGACCTTAAATTGAGATTATTTGGCATATATCTGTCTTTGCATCACTACTGTCACACACACTGAAGCTCTTATTTTGTAGAAATGCTAACTACAGTAGATTCCATAAAGATGATATCCTTCTTTGTTATTATTATTGTGGTGTTGTAGATGCAGTTTGTGACATTTAGTAAATGACCAGACCAAGACTCTTAAAGCTTAACCGCATCTCATAAAAAGACTTGGACTATCTGCACTGTTGCAGAGGGAATATTTGCTAACTAACTCTGCTTTTTAGATTTGGTCCCTGGCGGCTTGCACTGGAACGATAATAAAAATTTGGCATCCCCTGCTGTATCCATTCTGACCCATTTCTCTCTGTGTCACGACAGAGAGGATCAACTATAAAGCAGTTTCTACTGGGCACGAGGCCTAGACAGGACCCTGAGGACCGAGTCTGCTCAGTTTAGCTCAGTCTTATTCTGCTTAGGGGACACCAGGACTGAGCTCTCAAGTCAAACCAAACAAGGATAGCCAAACACATCTTAAATAACATGCACAGGGTAAGGAGCAAGAGGAATAGGGTTGTTTTTATACATGTTTCTCTGCAGTGAAATTATAGTTGTGAGTCTAAAAAGAAGAATACATTTTCATTCATGAACCAAATCACATATTCATTTTATTATCGATACCTTTATTTGTTTTCTGTTGACACAGTACATGGCTGTACTTGTAGCTTTTATGTTCTTATCTCTTTTGACTTTATGCTGCAATTTTCCACTATGGCAGACAATGATTTTGTATTATATTGTACTTTTTGTGCTTTTGCCAGGATTCATTGGGCAGGTGACACCTAAATCTTAAAAGAGACATCAAAGGAAATACAATGCACTGTGCACAGCAAAAGAGACACTGACCTCGACTTCCTGTGGCAATGACAGGCAGCAGTGGGAGAGAAAGAAAAAGAAAGCCAGTGTTAGAGATTAAAAAAACACACTTTACAGTTTTAATTTTGCTTCCATTCAGCATGCAAACAGTGGGTTGGTTTATTACAGTTATGGCAGCAGTTAAACTGTCAGTCCTTAATGCACGCTGATTGCAAATACGTGCCTTAGTCTAGCTTCTCTCAGGGGACAACATAAGACATTCACAGAGGGTTATGAGCGCCTATTAACCGAAGATGATCAGCTGCCACTTCTATGAGCTGGCAGGGGTCCTGATCACCGAGGGTTCATTCTCTGGCTGTGTGTACAAGCGACTGCCAAACACCAGTGTCCTGCCAGCTCAGAAGTTGTGGAAAAGCCATGATGTACCAAATCGGCCTTGGAAAGGATACAGACAAATTGGTGGGAAACTGCAGTCAACAAGCAGAAGTGCTTTAGATTTTTTTTAAATAACTGCAGCAGATACATGGAGCACATTTACTAAGAGAAGCTTTAACAACACAGACATATAGTTCCTGTAAAGAATAACCTTGAATTAACAGAAGAATATGACGACTTTCCTTTCAATCCATTTCACCATTTTGGCTCCAGTCCAAGGGCATTACACAGCAATACCCACTACAGACTCTCCTTGTGTGTTTCATCATTCAATGCTGCGACGCGTTTGAGAGAAATCTAGCACTGCATGGTTTATTTTAGCAACTCAACTGAGTAAATAAACCTCATTCTTACACACACACACACACACACACAGAGTGATATCTGTCTACTTAACAGTGCTGTTATAGAATCTTAAATATATCGCTTTTGAGTCTTCACCGTGGGATAAGTCGTCTCCTTGCCTGATTTTGTCTCCAGAAATATTCCCTCACTGGATGTCGCTCAAACAACCTTGAAGAACTTTTGCATCGACAGAGCTGAAGTCATGCAGCTCCAGCTGCAGCCTATAGTACATCTATCGTTTCTGCTCTTCTGTCTCTCTGTTATTTCCTGTTATGTCTGATGGCGTGTCTCTACCAAAGCAGGGAACTGTTGATACGTTACTGTACACAAACCACCAGAACTGGGAAGTTTGATTTTATCTATACTTTCCACTGTGTATGCTTTGGTGGCACTTCAAGGATGGAGGGTGGACTGGAAGGAGTGGGAAGTTGGTGACTCAGTGTGACATTAAAACATATCAGCATCAAAAATACAACTAAATAAAATAGACACGGTTGAAATTTAAGCAGATATATGACAATTAACCTAAATAAAAAGACATATGGAATAAATTTGTGTGCACAAGCCATTCTTGAATTTTAGTGTGTGAGGACACACTGATTTAAAGTTGTATTTTATATTTAAACTATGTAACTACTTGGTCTCTGGTGTTATCAATGCTGTAAAAATAAGGAACACCACAGTAGTATTGTATAACATGCGCTAGATTCAGAGCACTTTGTTTATATTCAACAACATAGGAAGCCCCGCAAAAAGCAGGGCATCAAAAAATTAGTTAAAACTCATATTGTTCCTCTCCACGGAAATCTTTAGTAAAAGGCGAAAGATTTATACGATCTGAAAAGAAACATGAGTGTATGACTTAACGAGCCAAACGTGGAGGGAGTCATTCCCCGACATACTCCCCATGGAGATGGTGCTGCTGCACAAATACAACTAATGGTTTTATGTTGTGTATGATTTAGACACGTATGCATGTGGACAAACAATATAAACGTTAATCATTTAGGGGAAAGATGTAAAATCACTATACTATATATTTTTTAAACAAACGTTTGAGAGCTTGCGCGCGGTGCATGCTGGGTAGCAACATGATCTCGGATACAAGTGGAATTTTGGGGTCGCTAGCTACCTTTGTTAAACCTTCAAATAGCAAAAATCAAAACAGTCGCCAAATAACTTATTAACAAGTTTATTCATGAAATTAAAAACATAAATGTAATCTAAATGAGAATAAAAAGGTCTAGAAACAATGCGCATGCGCTGTGATCCCACGGGGACTCGAAATGGGTTTACCTCTTGCTGCTTCTGTTTTCGCAAAGCGAGTTGGTCATGTTACAGTTTTTCTAGATTTCCACCTTAAATTAAGTCTCAGCAAGCGTAACGTGGCAACTATTGACACTGAAGAACTGAAACAGACAGAAAAGTAGGCCTACAGCTTCTGAAACGGGTAACATGAAATGTTCAAGTCAATACATATCCCTAGCTGTCGCAGACTTTTGACCACTAGTGTTTATTTGTCATAGGCACAGTTAGGAAACGTCTTTCGACCTACAATGAAATTCTTACTTTGCCGTCGACATGAATGCCACACAGTGCAAATGAAATATAAAGTAGATAAATAAGTAACACAAAATTTGAGGCACTTTATGCAGGAAATGCAGCAATATAATAAAAAAATATATAATATGAACATAAGAGAATGTGTGCTGCATGGGAGCAGCATATGCAGCAGTAAACGGTCAATGTGCACTTAGATGTATGCAAACAGAAAACGTAAAAAATCCCAATACTCAGAAATCGGATTTTACCATAATGTTTTATTATATTCAACAGTTTTAGAAGCCCCGCAAAAAGCAGGGCATCAAAAAATTAGATAAGACTCATGTTGTTTCTCTCCACGGAAATCTTTAGTAAAAGGCGAAAGATTTATACGATATGAAAAGAAACATGAGTGTATGACTAAACTTGGCTACCTTGGAAGAACCCATTCCCTGACATACTCCCTATAGAGACGGTGGCACTGCATAAACACAAATACTAGTTTTATGTTGTGTATGACTTAAAAACCTGTGCATGTGAACAGGATATATGCGTTAATCATTTAGAAAAAAAACATTTGTTTCATAGAGGTAAATATTTTTTCTGTAGAAATGAAATTGTCCAGGTGCTGCATATATGAGAGGCAATATCACTATTTGTCATGCCTCAGATCAGCTGGATTTATGCAATTAGAAAGAAATACCTTAAATATGCCATGTTATCTCACTTATGTGGCATTTTAAATGTTTGCGCCACAGCAATGGACATTCAGGGTGACATTGTCGTATAAAGAGAGTCAAAATAATTGCTAAGTCCTTAAATGAGGCACAGAATCTGCTCAAAAAATGTGAAGTATCATAACATCCATCCTCATCATCAAAGATAACTGTCATAGTATGTCGCGTGTCAAAAGTAATGATTACTTAATGAATTATTCACAGTGCTTCTGCAATTACTCAGCTAACAGTGCTTTGGGGACCAATAGGAGCCCCACACTGTGTCCTACAGGCTGGAGTGCTTATCTTTTCCCAGCAGCACTGTGACAGCAAGGACAGCAGGCTGACGCTGCATTTAGTCCTTCACCAAGGTTGAGAGTTAATGCTGTCCTACTGAATGCCAGCCAGGCTGCTGCTGTTGTTCACAGCAAGCCCAGACAAGAGGAAGGGAGAGAGGGAGGGAAAGACCAGGGAGCAAGGGGGTATGATATTCATGGTGGAGGTCCCCTGAGTTATATGATTCATATCTCACACACAACCTCTTTTGCCATTTGTCAACAAGGCTGTAATGCAGCCGGTGTAAAACAGAACCAGGAGGCTAATGGAGCTTGACTATCCAGATGCTGCCGCTGCTCCTCCCAGACCACTCGCTGGTATTAGGCTGACAGCATCTGGCCGCAAGCCTGACTGCACTTCTCTGAGTTAATGTCTATCTAACCTCAACCAAGTCCTCTTGTCTGCTGGTGACATAAATACCACCGATAACCCTGAACCTCCCAACCCCAGCATCACCCACTTGCAACACACACACCCATCCTGAGCAGTGACACCAAAATGTTCATACATATCCCAGCTCTACAAGACAACCACAGGGGTCAAGTGAACTTTTGAAATGTGACTGGGAACCTTTGTTGCATGTCTCTCTTTCTCCACGCATTTCCTATCTGCCTCTACTGCAAAATCGAGCACAGAATGCAAAAGTAGTTACAGACTGATAAAGAACACATATGTCAGGAAGTGTAATGTAAATAATCGTACATTCACAAACTGTGCAAAGATAGATGTAACATCAGTCAGAAACTAAAATCAACAATGATTTGCCTCTGCTCACGATTGTCTGTCAACCTGTCAGTCCTGGATTAGCTTCATTGTCTTTTCCATAGACCTTCATTGTTCAAAAACAAATAAAAGTTATATATTTCCTCATTTTGGAACACAAAACCCTAAAACATCCAATTTGGTTTTAGTCTAGATATGGGGAGTGTTACTGTTAATATAGAAAATGACCAGCCTTATCCTTTAAGGATCTTAAAATATATGCATCACATTTATAGACAGCTATTTTGGGAATTGGAGATTGTGGTTCAAAGAGAGCTTAGCAGGAGAAGCAAATATGAGTACTGGATTAGTATCATAATAGTGCTGTAGTATTTGTATCTGAAAAAGTGATGCTGAGCCATCTGTAATGTTCGCATGTGTTTATTTACTGCTTAAGTGTTAGAAGTCAAGTGTGATTCACAGGCGATGCACTGCAGCCTTGATCCCTAACGTGGAATACAAACTGAGCAGAAATCTAAAAATGAAGGGAGTATCCTTCTCAAAAGAGATCTCAAAAAAGTATACATGCTGAAGAGAAGGAGCATGACCTCACTTCAGCTCAAAAGAGAAATGCTCACAGAGTAAAAGACATATCACAGGGAAACACCGCATCACCTCGCCCTGCTGCAATGATGCACGCGTCCTGCTCGCTCTGTCACTGCAGCTCATCTGTCCCTGTAGTGACAGGGTTGGTACAGTCTGGGTGCTAAAGGACACTTACACACGTGAATCTAAAATTAAACCTAAACCTCAACACACACACACACATAAGCCATTAAGCCTTGTCTGCTATAAAGAATGTGCTGGAAAAAGAGAAAACGCTTGAAATTAAACCAAGATGGAAATCAGAGACTGCACACACAGCCCACAACACCTCTACACACACACACAGCCCTGTACATACACAAATATTATATGTCTACCACCTCATCTGTAGCTGGCAGGCTTCTCGCTGCCCACAGAACATCATATTTCCCAATCCAATTCAGAAAGATCATATTTTTTTGTTGACTGATTCTTTATCTGCAGATAATGTATCCAAACAGCCACTTCCCCTCAGTAGGTCACCTTGCCTTAAAGGAACTGTGAAACATTTTGGGAAGTATGCTTATATACTTTCTGGCATCACCACTCTCATGGCTGTACGGTAAATATAAAGCTGCAACCAGCAGCTTAGCTAAGCACAAACACTAGGAATACTGGAAAAACAGCTAGCCTTGAAATTGTTGTTTTTATATTGTTTCTTGTACAGGTTTGTCAAAGGAGACATACAGTGATGTGTGAACTAGTGAGCCTTAGAGTTGATGGTTCGTTGCTGAGTGAATGAGTTGAATAAGTTCAATGATAAAACATTACAAGTCATTTTGCAAAAACTGGCCTCCAACTCATCTTTCTAGATGGATTCCTAAACAATCCTAGAAGCAAACAAGTGCTGGAAGTGCATTCAAAAACACACACTACTGAACTCACACAGATGCTCAGATTTCAGAGTTTTAGTTCAGAAGTTCTGATTTTCAGATGAAATCCCTCCCTGTCAGTGTAATAACTGCGTGATTCATCCTCAGCAATATTTCTTATCGATATTCTGAAGATGATATTTGCAGTAAAGACATCACTTAAGCACCAGGATATGAGTTATAGGTTAAATGATGATCTGGACATTTTGCATTTCCTCCACTTGTCATTTATCCAGCTTTATGAAGTCATTTACTCTGGTGGTGACTGGATAAACACAGTCTGATGGATGGATTAGTGATCCAGGTCATGTCTGTAATGAACAGAGAACTGTAAAAGGCTTTCCTCAGCTGACTGCTCCACTCTGGACCGAAGCTGTTTCGTCTTATCAGATCACTGAGGTGTGTCTGCCTCTCTGACTGGCAGGACATTTTCAGCTAAACATTTCCCAGACTGTCAATTGCACACTAATGCGTTTTGCCCGATTAATGTAGTTGAATTAGCTATGTCTCTCGGCCTACTTTAAATCGGCGCAGAAGGGCACACAGGTGGAGGCTGTCGTGAATCTACATTCCACCCTTCGTCTCTCTGTAGTTACCAGGGAGCAGCGGGAGTGCATCTCATCTTTGTCGTGTCATTATAGCGCCTCGATTCAGCATGCTGGGGCCTGAGTGGTGGAGGTAATGTCTTGCTCAGTTTTGTATCCTGCTGTCTTTGAAAACGACAACAAAATCGGAGAAACGCTAATGGTGCAGACCCACCACAGATTGAACCACTTATAAATGCATTAGAATGTTCCAAAATGATGCTGTGGGTCTTTTGGCCTGAACCCTGGAGTAGAAAAACATTGTGTTGACCACATGGCAGAAATCACCTAGAAATAACTAAGGGCATTTTTTAACATATTTACCAGCACTTGTATAAAAAAAAAAAATGTCCTTGGCTAATTTCACTATCACCTGGGAAATGAAAAATTGCATTAAACAGCATTACTGGGGCGATTGGTTAGCCTCCGAAAGTGCTCAGAATAAACATGATTTCACTCAAATATCTCTTAGGCTTACCTCTTAGTCAGAAGGAAAGCAAATACAAGATTTGGCTGCCATCTGGGGTAGCCATTACAGCTAAGTGCATAGGACTATACATCGGGGTCAACTTGCCGGTTGACCTGATGACCGGGTGATCAACTGAAGTTATTCTTTAATGAACTGTGACATGACTAAGAGCTCTATTTTAATCTGACTAACATGATCTATGGCTGCATTACAAACTGTTTAAGGAGACTACATGTCATATATATGAACGAAGCGTGAGAATTTTAATCATACTTCAAAGATGAAATAAGAAACCCTCCAAGAAACATGGGGGTGTCTCATTTGCAGCAGAACACCAGCGCATTATGGGATTAAGTTAGAGCCCAGCAACACAGAGCTGGATCAAATTGATCATCTGAACTGGAGTGCTTGGGGGCCTGCAGGCGAAGGGTGCATATTGTTTCACAAGGTAAGACGCCTGCCTGCAATGCAGTACAGTACAGAGCACAATCTGCAGCCATCACTGCACACTGAAGGGCACGTCTCTCTTTTGAGCAGCAAAGTAGCCAACTGACAAGCATGGATCCATCTGAAACACTTGCACTACAGTGAAATGCAGAAATAATGAGGCTGACTTGAGAGAGAGTATAGCTATTGCCTATCAATGTGGAAGATTTAACTAACAGGCAGTCTGTTAGTTCACATGCTGGTTTACTTGTGGTTAACATAAAAAATTCTTTTCAACCTGAAACAGGAGTCTGAAAATATTAAGACCTTGTAAGAGGTTCTTCTTCACAGGTGCTGCCATTGGCTAATAAGGCCACATATCAGGAAGCTGCATCACAGATGAACCTTTTCCAGTCTCAGAAGCTCTTTAGATGTGGCCTCCAAATCACAGATGAAGCAGTACATCAAACAGTAGCAGACCCTATAGCTGAATCAAGGAATTCCATGCTCTGAGAGATGTAGTAATTGCAGAGGAAGAGGGTAGCACAGATGCAGAGGGATGGATTCCATTGCTGAGCCAAGGAGAACCCTGGAACAACTGAGTTTCTGCAGCATTTTATCGCTGCCTCGCTCTCATTTGCAAAACAAAGAAGCAGAAAGCAAAGAAGTGAGCCTTCAGGTTTAGCTCCACACAGATGCCCCAGGGAGTTTGCAGCTTATGCAGGGCCATCTTTACTGTGCTGAACACACAATATTAGCCAGGGGAAAAAACTTAATAAGCCAAGTTGAAGCATGTGACTAGACTAGAAACCAAACTACCTAATGCCAGTGTGTGTTTTTCACTCTAGTAGCTAGACTCATCTGTATTGATCTGCAAACACAAAAACATATCAGCATACATACATAAATTGAAAAATGAGCTTAAATCTTGTTTGTTGTTGGTTTACTTATTCAATCCTGGAAACTTAAATCAATATTGAATGTGAAGGTTAAAATACATTCCACTCCAATACACTGGCTTTGTTTCCCTGACAAAAAAGCGTCAGCGTTTTAAAATACAAGCTTTCTTTGTGAGCTGGTTATTACAGAGTTGTTTGCAATACTCTACAGCACCCAGCTGTTTTAGGAAATTACCAAGCCTTTATTAAAACTGAAAATATACATGCAAGTATATCTGTAACCTATTTTTTAAAGATTGTCTTCAGTAGAAACTACAAACAGGGTAGAGAAATCAGAACTAATGCATTGTTGATTTTGGTCTTTTCATGACAAACACAAAAAACACCAGCCTTTTCCTTTACCTGGAATGATCAGTAGCTGGAAACCTGTGTAAAAACTGTCTTAGTGAAAAGCTGTGCAACCATTTGAGCAAGCTGTAGTGTGCCATGAGCGTGTGTGTTCAGCAAACCACCAACAATTATAAATACAGTATCATTTTAGCACTGTCTGTCTGTGCCTGTAATTATTACTTTTAGCTGTTTACACATTTTTAACAACTATGCTTGCTGTTAAAATTAATTGGGTTCCAAAAAAGTCCACTGAAGCTCTTTTACAGCTGTCAGACATGACTTTAGAAACCAGTAGCACAGTTAAGAGAAGATAATGATGAAAAACTCTCCAGCTGGAATGCCACAGGGATCTGCATGAGACAACTCACAGGGGTAGCTAAGTTAAATATGCTAGCTGGATGATTACATTTTATTCCCCCCGTCTGCCATGGCAATGAGAACAAATTGGGTTGTTGTGGCTGCTGATAATGCTAATCTCCTGCAGTGGCAGCAGGATATTACAGTAAACCAGGGAGCCACATTCAGATGTCACGGTATGTCTTTAGGAAGGACTACATCTCGTATAAATGAGATTCTGTCGGGTTCTTTCAACTGAGAAAAAAGCTATTAGCGCTTTAGCTCCATGCCCTATCCCGGCTATACAATTTACTTGATTAGGGTCATTTCAATATGACTTTGTAGTGTAAATACATTACTCTGCCAGCTCAAGAAATGAACACTCTCTCCCTCCCAAACAGGCACAAACAAACAAAAGTGTCCACACATACTACACATACTAAATATAGCTTGTACAAAGACAGGATCACAGGCCCATTCAAGTATGTCCTTGACACCTCCCTCTTGCTCTGACAGTTAATACAAAGAGGAAGCTCAGCTCTCCCTGCTCCTTCATATGCAGCTCTGGGACAGTCATGGGCCAAAGACGAACAGACTCGTGTCTCGTCCAACAGTAAAATCAAACCTACAGAAGAGAGTAAAATAGGCTGATTCTCCTCAGGCAAGAGCATGTCCTCAAAGTTTTTGTAGCTGCATGGCCTAATTGTACAATACCTGCTCTGCTATTTCAACAGTGATTGATTTGTGGCCTAAAGCAAAGACTCGATCAATGCCAGTTTGAACCTGAGCACCTTGCATTATTCCACCTATTGTTACCGAACATAAGTGATATGGCTGTGTTTGCTCAGACCATGTGTTTAGTGTATTTTGGTCCTAGACAATTCATAACAATAGCGGTGGCCCCAAACACTATCACCCGAGGCAGACCTGACTGTATTCAGGACAGCATTTCTCTGAAGCCACAGTATAGTTCCCCCTGGCTAAAATATGCACAGCTATGGTTGGAGGCTTTTTTTTTTCCAGGTTTGATCATTTCCACTCAAATAACAGGTTGCAGGACTACAGCCTTACTGGAGAGTAATTTCAGCAGGTGAACCCTATTCTAAAGTGTTTACCCAGTGAAGGGTAAACAGAGGTGTCACCCTCATGTCTGTGAGTAATTACAATGAAGGTTATTGAAGATAAACAAACAGGGATGTCACCGTAGTTGAGTGGCAGATGAATTTCCAGGTGACAGGAAATGCAGGTGGATTTATTGTGTATGTACTGGTATATATTTTACCAACCATTTTTACTTAATAAGAAGTTGTGGAAAAGAACCAAAGAAATAAATATAAAATACTATTTTACACAAATACACCAAATAAAGAGGATGTGTTATTTTAATATGAATATTTTATTACTTATTTTTATTGCCTTTTTAAATCCTTTTTTCTTTTCCTTAAGTTTTTTTTTCCATTTTTTGTTGCATTTTGCATTTGTTTTTGTTTTTCAGAAAGGCTAACAGCATGGTTCTCATGTTCCCCTCAAGATTATTGTAATCACTTTGTAGGTCCCATAACTTTTCATCAAGCACCATCATCTGCTCCAAATATCTCACTGCCCACTACTTTGGTTTAGGAACATACAGTATACCTGCTAAATTACTAAACATTCCCATTGGCCTCAAATAAACTGTATGTTTAGTATTAATTATCAAATATTAGCATCCTAATACTTCTCCTAAACTAAGATGGTGAATATGGTAAACATACTGTATATGTTAATCTGTTAGCACCTATTTCAAAATACTGCTGTACTAAGTAGCCTCACAGAGCTACTACTGTTACTGTAGACTTTGTGTTCTTTATTTTTATACCATTATATGCAACTGTTGTCTAGTCTTTTGGGTCCTGAGCAATGTTGCATTTGTGTACTCATGGACCTCAGGAAATAGAGCAACCACACTGACAGAAGGTAAAGGGGCTCCTGAAAACAATAAAAGCCCCCAAATTCTCTCAGCTTCTGTTGTTGACTCGTAGTAAGTATTGATTCTGTTTGTGACTTAAAAAAGCTGGGTCTTGGGAGTACCACCACGCATAGCCATGAATGAAGACAGACACAAGCAGAGTGGCAGCATTTAGTGTACCTGCCTGCAGAGAGGCATAGAGGAGCTTCACCAGTACAGACACAACTCTCAAGCAGATGCCACTATAAATAATGCATGAACAATGGAGCCAGAAGAGGAACCTTGAAACTGCTAATTATTCTGTCTGACATTTCAGCAACTCGCAGAGAAGTAAACAGCAAAAATACAGAATTGTGTGTTAATATACTGATGTACAGTTGGTACAGCAAGGCTCCATTATGAAACACATAAATCCACATGTAGGCTACCTCCTATCTCAACAAGCAGCTTCTTCAGATTCAACTATAGCAGAAGAAGGAAAGAGATTTTGTGCATTTGGACATTCTGTGGGCTGTGGAACATGGCATTTCTTATAAAGCAGCTTTTCTGCTGTTAAGGCAGCTGTTGAGCTTCTTTCTGTTTCAGTTCCTTTGCAAAGCATATATTTCTGTCGGGCAAGGAGAGCTTTTCCACTAGAGCAACAACACAAAACAACCTCTCCGCTCAATTAAGAGTCACCCACGCTTGTGTTAGGAAGCCAACAGGATCACCTTTCTTCTCTGTTTCCACTGTGAATTGTATCTGAGCCATCCAAACACTCGCAGCAAATCCCCCGACATTCACCTCCAATAAAAGACATGCATGGTAATGGCAAGAAAGCAGAGCCCACTGCTACTTCTGCCATTTTGATCTAATTAGTGTGCATTGACCAGATCGCCACAGATAGTTGGTTTGAGCTTCAGAGTCACAGAGCAGATCAAATAAAGACAACTACTAGCTCATTTACATTAACTGCTATGGTTTCTCTTAATTTTCAACTCCTGCACTGCCATTCACTTTTAATTGGGAACAGGCTCCATTATCATATTTTCTGCAATTACAAGCTGTCCTCTTACTCTTACTCTTATTTTTCATATGCATAATTACACTGTTTGCTAGCGCTGGAGCATAAATCCTGCAGGAATCTAATAAATGGCCGAGGTTGAAGACAGGAGCAGAGAAACCCACAGCTGGCAGCATCATTGAGCCTATGTGAAGATGATCAACAGCATCATGTTCATTGTTCATCTGCAAAAAAAAAAAAAAACAGAATGAATCCTGGGCTTGGATTTAACAAATAGCTCTCACAGACGAGTTGTGCTGATGTAGAATCAGTAACTGGGCCATCGCTATCATCTCACCAACAGCAGCACAGATAAATAATGGCTCTGAGCCATGTGTGGATGGAGCATCAGGTGCATTCAACCTGTTTGCCATCCTCATTTATGTGTTACCATCTAACATGCTTAAACATCACTGTGGTTTGAATGTAGCAGAAGGTTGAAATGAAGTTCAATCAGTAAAATCGCTTAAAGAATTAATCAAATTAATTGCCATCTTATTTTTCTATTAGTTGTTCAACCAATTAATCAACTAATTGCTGCAACTCTATATGTAAAGATGCCATCTTGGGCTTTGAAAACCTGTGATGGGCATTTTCCATTATTTTTTTGACAATTTATAATTCAAAAATAGCCAAAAGATGAATGATGATGAAAATAATAAATATTTTCAGTCCGAATATTTATACATGTACATTAATACAAAATAAAACATTACAGTGTTTTTCTTTTTCTCCTTTTTTCAGACACTGAATATTGAGTATATAGATTTAAACACACTGAGAGGCTTGTGTAGCATTTAAGGAACCCAGTGGTATATAACTATTCCATTTATTACTGCCCTAAATTCAAATCAAATTAAATAGTAAGCACCAACAAGCGTAATGGTCATTGGTATTTTTGCCTTTCTCTGTGCTAATCTTAACAACCAAAGGAGCCGAGGAGCCTTTTACCTGAAAAAGATTTAGCAATTTTCCGTCATTAAAAATGTAGCAGCAGTAGAGCAGGTGCAAACCTTAAACAGCCCTCTGTGGCTGACTGAAAGGCTGCACAGCTCCTTAATGAGTGCCCTCTTTGCACTGCACAGAGAGATGGGAGAATCTGGCTGTGAATGAACAGCACACTATTGTTCACATGAGCGGTGGCCTGAGCTCCCACTCAGCAGATCCACCGAACACAGCAGAATGCAAAGAGGAAAATATATATGAATTAATCAAAAAAGTTTTTTAACTGATAAGAATATCGTGGCTTTTGATGTCTTGACATTTGTAGTGTGCCATGATTACAGCTTCAACCGTGCCAGTCATAATGGATAACACCCTGTAACCTGCTGTGGATTATTCTGACACCTTGTGCATCTGCTGCTGTTAGACTTTATAAACAGTGATGGCGCTTTGATTCTTCCTTTCAACACCAGTCAGAAGAATCAAAGCACCATCACTGTTTTTAAAGCGCACATGGTGCTTTTTCTTTCCTCTGCTTTATTTAGTTGTAGTATGAATGTTCCTGCTTGCTGTTTTCACACCACCTGTTTGCCAAGATAGCTAGTAAATAAATATGACCCCTTCACATTTCAGATGGTGTATCTCACTGCAGAGCAGCAGAGAAGAGTCCCATCTGAGCAGAACCAAGCCAACTTGGCTGTCTGTCTCTATATAATATCACATCTCCTTGTGTGCTATAGTTCAACATTTAACTTGATTTTTTGATACATTTTACTTCGAGGCAGCACTGAATCGAGGCACAAACCTCTCCCGTGGTAGTACACTCCCACCAAAACCATTTAGACTGGCGAATAAAATCTGACCTCTTGTGTCTTCCTTTAAAAAAGAGCTAAATGCTCCCTGACTACCAGTTGTTGTTACATTTCTGTGTGTGTGGATTAAATACAGTAGACACAATATGTTAATTATGGAGCTTGAGAGACAGTTGTAGGTGTGTATTTGAACTCTGGACAGAGTCAGGCCTGCTGTTTCTCATTGCTTCCGGTCTTTATGCTAAGTTAAGCTAATTGTCTACTAGCTCTAAAGCTGTATTACTCTTACACACTGGACAATGGCATCAATCTTCTCATTTCACTCTGCAAGAAAACAGAGTGTCAAATAACTGTTAGGTTGAGTATTTCATTGAAAAAAGGCTGAAATCCTTTCCCTCACTGCTGACAGAGAATGTGATTTGATAACTTATTATTTCCTAATTTGTGCATGTGGATTGTGCTTCTGTATTTGTATTTCACTCCAAGAAAAGCAACGTGTTGCTGGTATTACTTTGTATTAATCATGTATTTAGTTGAATTTTTAGTCTGAATACCAACACTAAACCTTTGAGGATGTCCTGACTCCTTCCCACCCATCTAACTACACACACCATGGTTATGAAAGTATCCACCACTACCACCCTCAAACTGTGACTTTTCATCTTTTATGGCTTTACTAATCTGAATCACAGCAGATAAATTTGATTTTAATGAAACCGATCAATGGATTTGTTTTCACATTTAATTCTTTAATGATCAGCTGCAGAAAAGTCTAATTAACCCAATGAGAGTCAACTTTGTAAAACAATAAAACATAAAAATGTCAGACACTAGTAGTTATAAAACAATAGTGGGTTACTCGATCAATTGACAAAAAATTCTATCTATAACCGAGTCATTAATGAAGTCATATATTAAGCGAAAACCCCCAGTTGCCTCAAATGTAGCAGTTTGTCTCTGTTTTACTGTGAATATCTTGGGATTTTGAATTGGGGTTTTTTTTTCTTACACAAACAGAAAAGCAATTTCAAGATGTCATGTTGAGGTCGGGGAATATGTGAAACATCAAACAGCAAAATTAACATTCAAATCTGGACAACAACACAAATATGCAATTCAATTACAAATATTCTCCAGCAAACTCTCTGTGCCCTCAGGGTTCCACCAAGCACAGTCACAGGTAACACAGCCACGGTCTGGCCAACAATGATAAGACTATCAATGTGAGGTGATATTTCTCAGCCACAAGATCAAACGACTGTCCGGTTGTCAAGGCAGAGGCTTGGATCAGACTGTTGCTAACTGACTCCACATCAGAGATGCCCAGCATCCTGATTCGTGCCATGTCTTCCATCTTCTGGCACCAGAGAGCTGTCACCACAATGTGGCCCACCCAGCATCACAGTCTCCTGACCCTTTACTCTGCTCACTGTTCTCTCCCTCACCCATATCTCCCCTGCTGGTCATGTTTTGGACCATGACAGGAATGGGTAAAGGCAACAACACCACTTATAACACAATATAGTTCAACAGCATCACAAACTACAACCTTCAAAATGGCCATACAATTAAATCAACCCCTTTCTAAGAGAGCTCCAACAAAAACCAAACATCAGCACCTTCATGAAAACAATATTTATGGAAGGATTGTGTCATTAGACTGCATTAGTTTTAGCTGGGTAATAAACAGGCAACTCAGTGTGTATTATTTCACATATTTCCTTTCTTATGTTTACTCACCTCTGATATGTTTGCCCTGTATACACCACGAGATAAAACTAATTTGTGTACCAGCACTGATTCTGCTGTTAGAGAAGAAGATCAGTCTGATCAGGATCAATATCACCAAGACACTGACCTTATTTAGGTGACAACGTGGTCCCAACCCATGTTAAATACATATTTTTTTTATGTGAAATTAAATTTAGTGCTTCCACTATCAATCACATTCATTGAGTCACAGTGGACCACCCACTTATTTTTTAGTGCCATTCCCTGGTGTCATATCATCTTATAAGTTATTTCACTGAGTTACACAGAGTTCAAAATTGTCAAAAAGAGAGCATTAGTATAAAATCTTTTTTCAGTTTAACCATATGGGATTCTAACTGTTTATTTTTGATGTAGCTGCTGATTGTTTTCTCAATTCAAGACCAAAGATATTCAATTCACTATCAAACAGTCCCATGTGAGCAGCTTAAACTGGAAAATAATTAATGAACTTTCTATCACCTGAATAATCTACTAATTGTTTCAGCTCTAATTGTGATATTTAAGTAGGAGGTTCATACTGTCTGTAATGTGATAAAGACATTGTCCACCTCTAGTGTACAGTGTCTATTACATGGCTGGACAGACTAAACTAATCTGTCTCTTTACAGCCCAGAAGTCAGTCAGAGCCACGTTAGAATAAGACATGTTTGGTTTGTACTTGATATTTATAATTCAAAAGCAACAGACGCCTTGCTGTGTGGCTTTTCAGTCTGAAAGCTCTAGAAGCCTCCTAACTGTGAGCCCTGCATTTAATATGCAATATGGCAGATCAATGGATATTGATCAGTGAATACAGACACTGTTCCAAATATCCAAGTTACCCAGAAGGAGCAGGGAGATGGTTCTTGAGGCCAGTCTAATGTCATAGATTTCCTTTGACTTGTATTTTATTCACTCTCATAAGATGCTTCATAGATAAAAGTGTGAATTTAACGATAACGCATTATAACTAGTAATCTGTTTGGCACGAAATATCACGACACAATAAGGCACCTTGCTAAAACCAAGAAAGAAAAGGTAAATTGACCAATTATTTCATACGGCGTGGCCGCGCGCTCTTACACGCACGCGCATGTGTTAGGACCTGCAATCTTAAAGCTTACTATCCTATGTAATATCTCCAAAACTATTTCTTTTGTACAAACTGCGACAATTAACTGTGCGCAAAATCACCTGAGAAGACAAGCGGCGTCGCCCCCGCGGGCAGCGAGTCAAACAGGGCAGATAAGATACGACAACCCGCCCGGATAATTACAATACTCACGTCTCTGAAGCGATTCCAGTGCTTGATCTTACGGCTGTACTGGGAGATGGTTGACAGCCATTGCTCATCGTCCATAAAATTCCCGGCTTTTCCTGCCTCCTGCCCACTTTTCACGTCTACCTGGAGCGAGAAGCCCACCAGCAGCAGGCAAAGGCAGGCAACGATTCTCATGAAGACCATGTTGCTCGGCCAGTGTGGTCTGGGATGTATCCTACGGCTGATGCTGCTGCGGTCCTCTAGTCAAGGATCCACATACAAGACTGCTGATGCTGCTTCAACAGACTCAATGGAAATGAGAGAGAGAGAGAAATGAGCAGGAGAGGGAGAGGAGAGGGAGAGAGGGGGAGGGAGAAAGAGTTAAAGGAGTTTAGATCCTGCACTAATCATCTATTTCTGCTGACTTGGATTATTTCAGTGTCCTTTTTGGCTTTTTTCTATTTGTAAGCAGCCTCCTCCCCACACACTCTCTGAAATCTTGCCAATGAATCATACAAGTGGAACAGATGTTTATTGTCATAGTGATTATCAGATTTTATTCACTGTATTACGATGCTTTGGCAAAAGGCCAGCGTTTGTCTAATACTTATGGAAACAAGACCCACCGAATCCAGCTATAATAGAATGACAGTAAAAAATAAAGCCGTTATAAATGAGTTCATATCAGGAGGCACCGGTCCTCATATTGGGCTCCATAGACTGCTGGGGGTCTCTGATAGACTCCCAAGTGGCCTCAGGGAAAATGAGGTTCAATTTAGCAGGATTCATTATTGGCAGAGAATGTGAGTGTGAATCAGCAGTGTGTGTGTACAGTATCTAGACAAATCAGAATCTCTCTCAGATGTAAAAGGACCTGGAACAAAGCTTTGTAGTGGCCTCTGTTGTCTAAACTTTATCAGTGAACCACTTTTTATGTGAATTATTTTGGAAATTGACTGTATACAGTACAGACACAAGACTCCCACAGTCAACTTCAGTAATGAAAGTTTAATTAGCATATTAGTACGCAGATTATTGTCCTGATTAATTGATTCTTTGGTGTATAAACTGTCATAAAATCCTGAAAAATGCCAATTACAGTTCCCTAAAGCCTATTGAGATGTCTTCCGCTTCAGCCATGTGACCATAGACAACCTCCCCGGGCATGGCTGCAGGAGGACAATGCAGACTGTACAGAAGGAAATCTTAAATATGGAAAAAGTATCAAGGAAAACCTCAAAACACATACAAGATGACCTCCAAGATAAAGGTACAACAGCGTCCAGTCGGCCCATATATCGCATTCTGAATGAAAGTGGGCTTTTGAAAGAGAAACAAGAAGAATGACTGTATATGTTGACAAGCCATATTTCTATAGGAGAACATCCATTTGGCAGATGAAACAAAATGAGACGTTTAACTGCAGAGGGAGTACATACACAGACGCACAGCTGTTCAACTGATGTCCCTGTTAATCCACAGAGCATATATGTTTTTCATATTAAAACCTTGAGACTAGAATTCAATGTTTCATTGGTTTGAACAGTAAATTTAAGCATACAATGATGTAGTAAAGATGACCTGCAGGACTGAAGAGGTAGCATGTGATATATTCTCCTTTTCCATCAACAATCTGTGACCTGCAGACATTTTCTGTACCTGCACATCATTTTAAGTCTACCCACGTTATCCCTGCTGCTCCTTGAGCTCTCTATGCCCTCGCTCTCCTGCTTCTTCAGCTCTCTATACGTCAGCCCCATGGAGTTAGACATAATCTAGTGTTCTGCTCAGATTCATTTGAGTTTACTGTAGGTTACCAATATTGGAGTAACCAAGGGTAGGATCACATTGTTGTGATGCTGCTGGGCCAAACTAACTCTGACATCAACACAGTTGATATGGCAGGTGAAAGGTTGTCCTGAGTGTGCAGAGCTACAGGAATCAAATAGCAGCAGGGGAAATGTCCCCCAGTGTCAGCCAGCTGTGCACACCAACAGTGTGAGGTGCCGGACATGATATGTTAATCAAAAGGTCACCATCAGTCCTGTCATTTCCAGAATGAACTGTGCTGCAGATTAACACGATCACTCAGAAGCATTTAAAGACTGTGTTCTGCTTTGTACCATTAGCTTTTAAAGATTGTTTGAGAGCTGAGATGTTATTGGGAAGCCTCTCTCTGGAGGAAGTCTCACCGGGGAATCCTACATGTGCAAAAGCTGCAACAGCAAATGGAAAACATGTTGATGAGAGGCTCCGAGTTGTTCATCACCTCAGATTGCAGAGGGCTCTTATGAGCCCTGGCTCTTCTGCTCCATCAATCTGAAGTAGAGACACAGAGACCTGTAGAAAGATCTTGCCCATTTTTAATCTCACCTACAAAGCACTAAATGATCGGCCATTTTGTCAACCCTCAGAAAATTATCAGTGGGAACAACAGCAGATACTGAATCAAATCAAAAGTCTGGAACCAGGATCGATGGAAAAGCCTAGCTTAGTCAATTAGCTGTCTTATTCACCAATCCTGATTCATGGGATAAATTCCAGGTTTTACAGCATTTAGCAAATGAGATTTTCCAGGAAAATCAATGCTTCAAGAACGATGTTCGAGGTGACAAAAACATTTATATTTACACACATCCAAAAAACACAATGATGTACAGTCACTTACATTTTAAACACAGATCAGCTCCAAACAACTTGTTTAACATCCTCTACATATCAGAGTTATGTTGTGGAAGAGTGTTTTTAATTGTAAAGGGATTAACTGATACCATCAGCTCCTCCTGTTCCTCTCTAGACAGATGTTGATAAAAAACCCATCTACCCTGTTCACCAAGTATAATCATTTTACCCAAAAAGAGTTGAGGGAGGAAAGCTTCATTTGAATAACATCAGATGAAACTGCATGCAGCTACATTTGAAGGCTTGCTTATCTATAAATATTTGCTGTCTACAAATGTGAACACAGCACATCCCTTTTCTGTTTTCTTAAGACCCAACAGGAGCTTTGCTGTTTATCATGGCTGTACACATCCTCCTAACAACTCCATAAGGATCGCTTCAGGAACTCCCAGTACACAATTAATTGCAACAGGCCAAGGGCGGATGCTTTACAATTTATTTATTTATACCAAATTCATGCAGAATGTGTGTGGAAGTGTACCACCTCATGCAAGAAAAGAAGGAAAACAGAACCCAAATTTCCAACTGATTTCAACAAAACAATTTAAGAAATATGCTACAGCACTTTGCCGCAAGTCCGTTCATGTTCAGATCTGATGGAAACTTGTCAAGAGTCACGTCATCAACCAGTCACAATGAACACTATCCATCCTGCTGCCATGTTCACTGGTGACCTGCAACACATAATCACTGATCAGTATCTCCATACAAACAACAATTACTCTCATCAGTAGGTCTTCTGTTAAGTATGTTGATGACCTGATACATTATGTTGCACTGCCTGTTACATTTTTTGAAATTTCAAGGGACATCTTCATTAGTGCAGGTTCTGCCTGACCACAGACACAGTTATTATTATTGTATGTGCATATGCAATTATGTCACGAGTTAAGTTTAAAACAACACGAATTTTTAAAAAAGGCACAAATCAATAAAAACTAAAGGCATTTTGCGACTGCATTTCTTCCAGCAGCCACTATTGATGCTTGTTTGTGCAGCTGTTACTGCCTGTGATATGTGCTGCCACTGCAAAGTGTGCAAGAAAAAAAAAAAAAAACAGCCTGAACGCAAGTTCCTGGATAGGAGAACCACCAAAAGCAGTCATTCTAAAAGTTGAGGAGAGAATAAACTGTATCGAGAGGCGTTTAATAAGTAATCTCCAGTGACTTACAGCTGTAAGTGGAGCTGCTCTAAATGTGTAAAGATTTCATTCAATTGGAGTCGAACTGGGTCACACAGCTATTAAAAGTGCAAAGTTGGTGGAGAGGACTCTGAGAGCAGTTTGCAAGTACTGGAGCTGCTGTTTTGCACCGGGGGGCAGCTGCAGAAGGGGTGGAACAAGGTGCAGCACCTTTTTAAATAAAATGTACAAAACAGACAAACTTATATGAACTTATAAATCCCCATCGGTTTCACTCTACATCCTACCAATAAGAAACAGCATTGAGTCCTGTTTGAGGGGATTTCATGGTGCTGCACTTTAGAGCGGGGGGATAAAGTGTTTATACCAAAGTCAGGAGGAAGATTTCTTCAACACTTTACAGCTTATAATAATAATAATAATGTAGAGACAGATTCCAGTAGTGAATCATTACTTTTGACTGTCCTTCACCCACAGCACTGAAATGATAAGAAGTTGATCCAGGGCATTAAACACATACTGTAATGTGAGAAAAGTTGCTTATAGTGACAACACATCACTCTGCCACTGCCCTCAGCTCTAAAAAGCAATTTATTATCTCTTAGCTCACATTTTGGTTTTGTTTACAGTGTGATCTGGTGCCAATAAGAGGCAAAACAAAACTAAACTAAACTCTTCATGCCAATTTAATGTCCTGACTAATTAAATTCCAATTTAAATAAAGGCAGTCATCCTGCTGCTATAATCCTAAAATTTCCGTTGCTTTTATGTCACAGTGAAATTACTTAGTGAGTCACCAAAGAACTTAATTAACAGCTAATCATTTAAGCAATTTATTAAGCAAAAATCCTAAACTTCTCCAATGTAAGGGTTTGTTGCTTTACTATCTTATTTTTCCTATTAGTCCTGTTCATATCTTTGGAGTCTGAACTGTTGGTTGTACAACTCAAGCAATTTGAAGACATCACCTTCGGCTGAAACTGTTATAGATGTATTTCAGTATTTTCCAACGCTTAATAGATTAAACGATCAAAAAAGGCATTTGTTAAAAAATTTGCTGCCTTGCATCTGCATTTTAAACAGTGACTGTCCAAAGTACAAAGTAAACAGCAGCTCTGAATAACTACCTGCTGTTCAAACACACTTGGCTTTGTACCTCTCCTCCCTGTGTGAATGCTTCCAGCAGTAAACAGACGTGGACAGCTGCAGGCAGCCTCCAGATTCAGCACTCTGAATGATAAAGAGCTGCTGCACAGATCACCTGCCTTCTCACTGGAGACACAGATTAGACATTTCAAATACTCTAGCCACGGCTGTACATCAAGGTCGCTCAGGCCCATTAGTGACAGAGTGATTAGTGTGAACCTCAAACGGCGGTGACACTCAGTGGGACAGCCACATTCAACAAAAGAGACCAGACAAAGAAAGACACACTGTCATACTCCTAACAATATCCAGTTTGAAAGATCTGTCAGCTTTGTGTCGCACGATCATTTATACAGCAACTTCTCGTGGGTCAATGTGTTTCATCATTCAAAAGACTGATGAAAATAAGGATTCGAACATGACACCTCTGAGTTAACTGGATTTAGTTTAAAATATCTTTACATGTTGACTTCTTAAATGGACCTGGTCGATGTCCACGCTTTAGTGCACACAACTTACCATGACCTTAAAGGATAGATCTAATAGAGATCTATCGCATAGACAAATAAGCTAATCTAAGACTGAGAGACATTAACCGTGAGTAAAGGCAATACTATTAATAAAGAAAATGACCAGCCTTATCCTTTAAAGAGTAATTAGATGCTTAATTGATGTTCATGTGCTATTAGTTATGCTGAGCATGGAAATCAAACATATCTACTGTATTAAAAGGTCATGTCTGTCAAGCATCATCTTTTCTCCCTGCAGATGTTAACGCCAGCTCTCCTGAATGAAAGCTTAATTTATAATTACACTATGAAAAATAGTGTAGTGTGGTTCTCAATATCAAAATCTACAATGCAAGTCCTATTTCCCAAACAAACTTTGCATAAAAAAAGGCTAACTGGCATGAAATTAAATATGCAAATTAGAAAGAAGTCTAAACAATACGTGGCTGAGATAACACAAGTCCTCAGTTACCAAACGTGATACAAATTCCTCATTACTGAGGGCTCAGTGCAAGTTTTTAAGATTGTTCGAACTGATTGCTTTTGCTTTCACTTATTAAAAAAAAAAATCTAAGTTTTTTTTCTTACTACATTTTAATAAAGGGATCAAAAGGACTGGATGATACATTTTAATCAGCTGATTTTACATCGCAAAGGCTTGTTTTCAGTGGGCAGCCTTTGAAACATGCAGTTAATTTGACTCATCAATGCATGTAAACAAGCATGTGTGCACACGCCTGCAAAGACAACCAAACTGTTTAACATTTTAATTAAAACTGCAGCTCCTGTGTCTCCTCAGGTCTTCTCAAATAGGGAGGCAGTTCCACAGAGGAAATAGGTCTATGGTAACACCAACAGGCAACTGAGGGCTCATTTATCAGGCTTATTGAAAGGGATGCTAGTCTCGAAGTCTCAAGGGTCAGGTTGGAAGTTCCCACAGCAGGAAGCACAGGGCTAACTAATTAGGACGGGAGATGTGGTAGAGACAGAAAAATATGTCGAGTAGTGCGAAAGCAAGCTCACCCACACAGACACGCACAGTAACACGATTTAGTCAGGAGTCAACCAAAACCATTCCGTCATATGTGGAACTCAAATTAGCACGCAGCAGATTTTTAAATGTATAGTTACTCAAAAATGCAATTTATCAAACAAAAATGCCATACATTTGGTGATTCTAGCTTCTCAATTGTAAGAATCTTCCAGAATCTATAGACTTAGATTTGTCAGTCAAATATTAAATGTTTGTATAGGGCTTAAACAAGCTAAACGAGGGACTTCAATTTTATGTAGTTTACACTATTTTCTGATATTTTATAGACAAAAAAAAGACTTCAGGTAATCAAGAAGAGAATCAACTAGTTGGCTCATACTGAAAAACAATCATTCATAGCAGCTCTAGTCCAATATTTTCCTCATCTACACAACAAAACACACATGTGGCCATTTAAATAAACATATAGTGAAATAAAATCCATCTTCAGTGTCTGAGTCTGTCTGTGAATGACGCATGTTTGCCATGTTTTCAGTATGACCATTACTGAGGACATCTGCCCAGCGCATCCTGAATCATGCCCCTGCCAAAAGAAACAAGGATGAACAGTAACAATGAATGTAAATAACTTGCAAATCATCTTCTCTCACTCCCTTTCCCTCTGTGTAGTTATGATAATTGTATTGGCAACTCCCAGGGTCCTCACTGTATCGGTGACCTGAGAGTGGCGATATGCTGGATGTGTACTCCTGACCTACTAACAAGCATGCTCTCAGGAGACGGGGAGTGGATAATTAGGCCCTTTCCTGGGTTTGAAAAGATCAATTTTATGCCCAGACAGTACCAGAGTCAATAGATAGATGGCTTGGCTGGCTAGCTGGTTTTAGATGCAGAAATTTGCATGTCCCTGTCTAGTGATGTCTGTTGACAGGTCAGCATGGAATAGCAGGGCTGAGAAACAAAAACCACCCTTAGTTTCCATCAGTGTAACTTCTGGCCGCTCTACGACTGCCCTCCTGCATGCCAAGCAGAGAGCGTCAGCAGCTGGGGGGGGGCTGAAAGAGCTCTGACAGCAAGAACAAGTACCAGGCTCTGTGTCCGACGTCTGTATTCAGTGACAAACTCGACAGACGAGAGTGGGAACAAGGTCGCTGTTCGTGTGGGAAGGGCACTGATAAAGAAGATGGGGGGGAAAAAGACCCAAGGCTGGTGTAATAAATCATGTCAGTGACGCATTAACATATTCATCATTCATGAGGCAATGAGATGAAAGGAAATGGGCAATACTTGGTTATGATTTCCAGCAGGGTGTGGATGAGACCAGATCAATGTGAAGCTCAACCACAATGTTTCGACAACTATGAAAGCCTTCAGGTTTGGCACACAATTTATTTTTGAAACTATTATTAAGGAAAGTCATGAAAAGCTTCACAAAAGAGAAGATTATTCATGTATGAGCAGATGGAAAACATGGGATGCACCAGTCAGTCACCCCACACAAAAAGGCCACTTCTCACCACAGTCCATTTCTTTTTTGGCAGCTAATAGATTTGATACATACCAGGTGACAGAAAGTACATTAAACCAGTGGTAGAAAAAGTACTCAGATATTTTACTTAAGTAGAAGTACAAGTACTAGAAAACAAAAATATTCCATTAGAAGTAGAAGTCCTGGCTTCAGCATACAGATGTACCGAAGTACTGTTAGTAAAACGTACTTATATATCAAAAGTAAAAGTAATCACCATGCAGCCTGTGTTATAATATCATATTACTACATTCTAAGTTTATGATTTAAGTGTGGAGCATTTTGATATGTAGTGGAGTGGAGGTAAAAAGGAGCAAATCACATGGAAATACTAAAGTACAAGAATCTCAACACTGTACTTAGGTACATGTACTTCTTATTACATATTTGACATTTCCCTTTAACTATCCTATTTTAATACACAGAGCTAATCAAGAGCAGCAGCATTGCCCACAAAGTAACTGGGATTCTCATCCAAAGCAACATCTTTCCATTGCAGACAACAGACTTGCAAGAATAAACCCATTCTAATTACAAAACTGAGATGAAAATATTTACGGGAAAACAGTGACGCTTTTGTTTTTTTTACTGCCTGTTCCTTTAAAATGCATTTTCTGTCATTTCCTGAAGAGAACCAATTGGCTGGAGCCTCAAGTACAAAAACATAAATTTGACTGGATTTTTAATTCTTCAAATGAGTTTTAGTTTTAAATTCCAGTCTTTGATCCATTTTATTTTTCCACAAAAAACTATTCCCAGCACAAAACAATGAACTGGGTTCAAATACAAGCATATCCAGTCAGTCGATATAAAAATAAAAGGCCTATGCTGCCACCTATTGGACAACATCATCAAACCTATTTCAATGTTCTGCTAAGCTACATTCGTTTCATTGCTGAGTTTCTCACCTCAGAATAGGTTCAGCGTTGCAGAAGCTCATGAGAAGTTGATGCTCCCTGCAGAGGTGTAGTAGCCCGTGCAATCGGTTGAATATCTCTGGGACAGCAGCACAGTGCTCAGCTCAAACTCACCAAAACAATAGTCACCAAGTTTCTGAAATGAAAGCAGCAAATATCTTCAAAGAACAAAATCAAGATTTTGATCATCCAAAACCTCATTATTATAGCTTCATCTGTGTTACATTTAATGCATCTCCCCAACATCAAAGTAGTCTAATCACTGAGTGATATGGAAAAGTTGGCTCTACTTCTTAAACTCTGTGGATGAAAGAGGAAATGCTGTCAATCACAAATATGGTGCTACCATGGTAACTGATGATTGAGCATTTGGAAAGATTTTTAGCATCTTATATTTTAGCATTTTAGTTATATGTTAAAAACATAAACAATCACAGTTTGTCAATAAAATTAAAAGCAAAAAAGTTCAAAATATAAATGGATAGTAAAGATAAATGATCAATGTTATGACTTTTCACCTTATTGTAAATACTTCTGAAACGGGTGGGCTGTGACTGGAAACTGATCTGTGATCACTGACTATCTACTTGTTAATTAATGTGATTGATAAAAACACTGGCAGAGTGAGTGCTGAGTCTCATGTCTGTCACACACACACACACACACACACACACACACACACACACACACAGAGGACTTTAGAAGAAATCAACAGCACAGTACTGACAGATGAAGACAGATGTATTCCTCTCAGTGCACATTTCTGTGCTGCTCTACCAAAAGATCTAAATCCCTCTTTTTAAAGACCTGTGAAGTGAAAAGTTCCCGTATCCCAGTGGAGCTTCAAATGCAGTGCAAATATTAAGAACAGCTGAAAAACCAGCATGCAGACAATGTTTTATCAGTTGTATGGTGCAATATTGATGTAGGTGTCCAAAACAGCACACTCAAGATCTAGTCAATGTCCACATTTATTATAGTTAAAACTTTGTCTTCCCTATTTTTCCACATTTTAGGCTGCATTGTTTGTAATTAAGCAGTATGTGAAGAAAAAAGTAGGAGTAATTTCCTCTAACCTTTAATATGTTTCTGGCATCAAAAGCTTCTCTTTCATTCATGGTTTGTCTTCCTGGTCCACCCATGTCTTCAACTGGAAAAACACCAGAGTGTAAAAAAACAAGCTTAGCTTTGTATAGCAAAACAACGGTAGAGCTGTGTTATCATGTTTACTTGCTGCTACAGTTGTACAGTGCAATGGTAAGGTGAGAATCAGGGTCAATTGGTTTGTGATACTAGTTGCTGAAAGCAGAAACAACCACAGAACAGGATGTGTCCACAAGCTGGTAAACATTTTCAGCAGTGACATGGCCCCTCCCTTGTGCTATGTTGTTGGTCAGCCTGGTACAAATTTGAGAACTGGGGCTGAACTTGATCCATGGCCAAAATGAATGAAGCCATTGTCAGAGTTCTTGGAAAACACGTTGCTTGGTGCACGTAAACAAAGCTGTGGCCAAACAGAGACCTAGCTGCCTGATGCTGCCTCGCTACAGGAATTTGTTGCTTGCAATTGTTGGTCAGCACGGCAGCTTCAGCCCAAGCTGAAACATAATAAGGGCACATTTGTAAATAGGCTCAGGACAGTGGCCTCCAATGTGATCACAGCTGGTTACACAAGCTACAGGCACAGATGCTGTTTACATTAGTGTGGGTCAGCCTGTCATGTGTATGCAATGTTTTTTACCATTGGAGTTGTTCCTGAACAGTGTGTTCATCACAGTGCCATGCAGCTTCACTCTGTCCCACTCCCTGGCCATCAGCCCTGCAGAGACAAAATGCTCCACCAGTCGGTCTGCAATTACCTGCAACCTTAAAGAGTGATAAAATAAAATTAAAAAAATAGAAACAGGGATTCAAGCAAGAGGAAGATTTTGAAACAGTGAAGTGTCAGGCTTTTAAATTTATTTTATTTTATTAGAGGATTTGTTACTGATCTACTTACTTGTCAGATCTGTCTTTAACTCTGACTTTGGCATACAAGACGTCCACCATGGCCGGGTCATCATTCATGTACTCAATACCTGACACCTCCAGTGGCAGAGGTTTTCCATCTGTGATGTCCCTGAGGGCAAATGGCACAAAGCAGCTTGTAAGGACACATCTGGAACATTATAGTTTAGGATTGCCTTTAGATGTTTTATGTTTTTCATTGGCTCTGTCAACAATAAGATGAATATGAAACGTTGCTAGATTTGTTTTAGTTTTATTTCCATAAAGTCTCTTTTTATCTTAAGTAAAGACAGTTTTTAGTTAGACAGTTCAAGTCTTTGGATGATATAAAAACCTTGTTTGGTGCCTACCTGATAAAGTTTCGACACTCTTGGAGGTGTTCACATGCTTTCCTGACTTCCATATCATTTAACAGAGTCAGGGTGCCAATTGTCAGGTGAAGTTTTGCAGCACTCTGAAAGATGCTTCCCTCTACTCCATGATCCTACACATCAAATCACAACAATTTATGAATTCAGAATGCATTACAGATGTAATGTGCTGACCTCAAAGACTACATGACTGCTACTGCCCCTCATTTTCACCATTCATATTTACTTTTTTTTCTTAGAGACTGTAGCAGTTAGCAGGTTAGAGACTGTAGCAGTGAGGAAAAGACAAGAGGCAGAGATGGAGGTAGCAGAGATGAGGATGTTGAGGTTCTCTTTAAGAGTGACCAGGATGGACAGGATTAGGAATGAGCACATCAGAGGGACAGCTCAGGTCGGCTGTTTTGGGGACAAGGTCAGAGAGGCCAGATTGAGATGGTTTGGACATGTGCAGAGGAGGGATAGTGGTTATATTGGTAGAAGGATGTTGGAGATGGAGCTGCCAGGCAAGAGGTCAAGAGGAAGGCCAAAGAGGAGATATATGGATGTGCTAAAAGAGGACATGAAGTTAATTGGGGTGAGAGTAGAGGATACCGAGGATAGAGTTAGGTGGAAACAGATGATTCGCTGTGGCAACCCCTAACTGGAACAGCCGGAAGAGGAAGAAGAAGATATTTACTTTTTTTTCTAAAGTACCTTTGAACACTGCTGCAGCACCTCATCTTTAAATTTCAGGAATCCTTCTTGAATTTTGGGATCATTCAGAGGAAATGACAGGAAGTGTGTGAAAGGCTGCTTTCTCCTGAAACTCTCAAGAAGGACCTCAACTCGTGTCACTGCTGATGAGATTGCAGCTTTGTGGGAACCTGTGATAACTGTCAGGCAAAGAAAGAAAGTAGAAGGAAAACCTTTGGTTTCAGAGAGGGCTCTCTAATCTGTTGTATGATGCTCTCAGTCCTTACCAATCTGTCCTTCCACTCCTTGTTTTGGGATGCTGATAGATGTCTTTGTGTCAAACTCTAGACGTCTGCGTGTCTCTCCTTTTTTCCCAATGATGTACCTGCACAGCAAACACACAAAGAAATACAGACATATATTATGCGGCCTAGAAACAAAAGCTGGGGAAGACACAGAACAATCGTGTGCATTTAGTAGATAACTCACTTGTAAAACACACTTGGGACATCAATGGCACAGCGGTATCCTTTATCAGTCTGTTCAATCAAGTGGGTATTACAGGCTTCCTCCGCTGCAAGCTCTTCCTCTTCTAAACATAACGTTAACCCACATACAAAATATTGGTTTCTCTTTAAAGGGATTGTAACAACACCCGAATGATTATTGTCTGAGTTTCCATACAAATATGTACACCACTAATAAATGTCAATATACCTGGTGGTCTCATACAGGAGAAATCGTATTCTTCTTCTTGATAATGTTCTTCCTTAATGACATTTCTTCGATATATTCTTCCATTTATATTGATAAGAGGTGGACGTAAAACTTCCATGCTACAAACTAGCTAACGACAGCTAAACCTAAGCTAGCCTAACAAAATTAATAAATGTCTGGTCAACTCGATGGCAACTTTGTTATACCAGAAAATGTCCAAATCAACGCTATCTTATTTGGTGTTTTAAAGGTATCTTATGTGGGGTTTTAAAGCTAATTTAGCTAGCTAGTTGTTCACAGCATTCAGGTTATATTAGTAGAACTAAGACAACAGTGGCGTCTTAGTAGATCTACAAAAGTAAATTAATAACAGCTCCATGAAAGATGACGCTGGAGAGTCATCCATGTAAGTTTAGAATCTGGTGCAAGAACGTCACAGCTTCAAACGTAAAATGATGTGATTGTCGTAAACTAGTGGTAAAGCAAAAAAAAAAAGAAAAAGAATAAAGAGAAAAAAGACCCAACACCGTGGATTTAAAGTCGTTACAACGTTAGATCTGCTAGGACATCGACGGTAAGTTATAGTGTTATAAAATAGTTTAGTTATATCTACTAGCTGTATCTAGTAACATTAATGTTAGCAGAATATTTAGCTCGCTCGCCCCCTGTTGTTGCAGTTGATAGCTAACGTTAACGTTAGCAATTATGCTATACCATAAACACATCAATGTTAGCGTTTGAAGGCCGATTTGGCAAAGGTTTACTGCCTTCATGAGTCTTCCAAGCTTTATGTTTCACAGATTACAGCGGTGGCAACGACAGTTCTTATGTCTAGTGTGTGTGTAGTAAAGTTTCCTGGACAATGGCAGCGTCTTCTTCGTCATCTTCTGCGGGAGGTGTGAGTGGCAGCTCGGTGACTGGTTCTGGATTCAGTGCTTCAGAGCTCATCCCTCCGAGAAAAGTCCTCTACACATATCCTAAAGGCGCGGGTGAAATGATGGAAGGTGAGATAAAACACATAGCTAAAGGCATCTGTCTTTAAGCTGTCTGCATCCTCCCAACGATGCAAGGGGAAATCATAGCTTTATACTGAGAAAACATTGGGTCAAAATAAATGAGTCCCAGGCACTTTGTGTATCTCACATAATAGCCTATTTACTGAGAGTTGAAGCATGTGCATTAAAGGCTACATTCACAAATCAGAGCATTGGTTTTTCTGAATGATGCATACAAGCCAAGCTCTTAAAAGTTTGACAACTTTTGCAGCTTTTTAGAAGACATTTCCAGAAGAAAAATCCTTGTGCTGCACAATAAAGCCCTTTTTGCTGGTCTCCCAAATATAACAATACATTCATATTTTTCCTAGGTTATACAAGGTTAAGGCTTATTAATGCTAATTAATGTGGTTAGTTTGGCAGCAGAATGATTCATTTAAGAACAGCCAACAGAGTGATAAATAGGACTGCTGTGATGCTGAAGGTCTCAAGCTGTCTCTCAGTTTTTGTGTCATTAGTATTTTTTTAGACTATTTCAAAACACCGAATGGCTCTTTTTCATAAGGCTGAAAGTTGCATGATATGTAACTTGAAATTCTGTTTCTGGAGTATCTTGAAAGCTCACTTCAGGTATTTCACTTGTGATCTTTTAAAGACATTTCAAGCTTTTCTTTTATGTTTTCTTTCAGATGGCTCAGACAGATTTTTATGCGAGTCAGTATTCAGCTACCAAGTTGCTTCAACACTGAAACAGGTTAAACATGGTAAGCTTGTAACTGTATATGTAAACTGTGTTTATTTTGGTTGATTCAACAGAGAATGGCACCTGAATTAAGTATTTCCTGTGTATTTTTCCAGATCAACAAGTGTCACGGATGGAGAAACTTGCGAGCTTGGTGGAGGAGCTGGAAGCAGATGAGTGGCGATACAAACCGATTGAACAGTTACTGGGATTTACACCTTCTTAAATAAAGAGATCCACATGCCTCTGGTTAATAAATCAGCCAATTAGAGCAAAATTGTGGTGTTTATTTCAGCTCATAAATTGTATAACTTCTTTATGGTTTTATTCTTTGTCTTAAGTGTGAAATAAAATGTAGAGATCCAGAATGTGAAATGTTATATAATTACTTTTACTAATGTATGTGTCTGGTTTGCTTTTTGTAAAACAACTTGTTATATTTGACTCCACTTACTAGAATAAACTTCAGCAAAAAGCTTCTTATCATATAATATAAACTAATCAATTCAAAGGTTTGTAATGTATTTTTGATTGCTTTGACAAATAATGGTGTTTTGTCAGTGCAATCTGTGATTAGTTTCGGTATAAAGGCAAAAATACCTTTGGTAACATAAGAAGTCCCTTTAAGCGAGGCACTGCGCTGCCTGTTCAGTCTCTTTCCTCTCAGTGTGGGTCCTCATTGCTGCTCACTTGAATAGCACTTGAAGCAAAACAAAGAGAGCTTGGAAAAAGTCATACTTGAACATTGCTTGGGTCAGTTGCTGTTTGTTTGTTTGGTGATCCTGTCCTAACCCATTTCACCGTGTTCATTTCTATTATGTTGTTTATAGTCGACTAAGTTTGTGGGCAGCAGTTTTTGTTCTTCTTTTTTTGGGTTGCCTGAGTTTACATATCTTTAGTTGAAAATTATATGTAGAGTTTTTCTGTAAATTAAATGAGCTAAAGTTTATTCATGTGATTCTTTTTGTGTCACATCTGTGCCGTGTTTGGTAGCAAGGAAACGTGCAGATCTTGATGTTTTCTTCAATGATTTAGTGTTCTCAAACAAATGAGGGGTGGGAACGTACAGAATGTACTGTTCTGAGTGTGAATATCTACAGACCGCGCATGACATTACAAGACGCACGTCTAGCTGGAGCATTTCCTTTTAAGAGGTCAACAGTTTATGACACGCTTTGTAAGTATTAACTTCAAAGTTGTTTGCTCATAGCTAAAAGTCTTAAAGCTTTTTCCTGTGAGTTGCAGAAGCCTGTAACTTTAGTCCACATTCTTTGTACACAAGACAGAGAACAAAAATGGTTTCCCTACCAAATTTCCATGTCTTACTCTCAGTTCAAAACATCCCACTCAGAACATATTGTGGTGTGCCTACACATGTTTATGTCTTTCATTTCCTCC
>NW_018127949.1:2978827-2987413 GCF_001952655.1 Monopterus albus
ATATATATATATAAGATGCGTTTGCACATCTGCATGGATCTAAAACACTTTTATTAGTATCATCTATCTAGTGTTTTGTGCAGCCAATTGTGTGTTGTCTGCATCTCTGTGTTGCAAATGACAAATTCTGATGTAATGGTTCAGTAAAACAGGTGACGTAATGTACAGTGCAGTACTGAATCAAATGAGCTTAGCCTGCACAGACCTATTTCACTGCTGCCAGTACTCTGGATGCACATACAATAGAGCCATATATTTATGCTTATGGCGGATATTAAACAAAGAAAAATAAACTGTTGCAAGCCCAGGCACGTCCCTGTACATTTCCATAACACGAGCCATTGCTATTCTGCTATTCACCACATCAACACCCCTCCTCCTCCCCTTGTTTGTCTTTCTTCGTTGCTGCCGCTGCTGGCATGTTACCAGGCGAGATACAGCTCAGATGGCGTGCCTCTCTTTATGATTGGCTGGTTGGAGAACGCTGGGCGTGGCCTAGCACACCCTATATAAACATTGTTGCAGGACAGATCACAGCGTACCAGCTGGCGAGAGTAGGGAGGTAGGGGACGGCAGTTTCTAGATAGTTGTTTTTGCTGACAATAACAGCTACTTTCAATACGGATAAACAGATTCTACCTGCGCCCTTGTGAAAAAAAAAATGTAAGTACTATGTTTCAGTTGCTAAACTTATTAGCTTTTTTGCTAATTTGAGCAGATAAACAGCTGCTAAACAAAGATGTTCTTTTAAACCTGTTCTATTCCTACATTCCTAAATAGGTTTTGAATTTGCGTTACAGTGTGTCATTTATCCGGAGATTGAGTACTTATCTGATGTTTTTGTTATCTCAGTTGACTGGAGAGCCACCTGATACTGTTAAACACTGCAAAGAGGACAAAGATGCCTGCTCTCTCTGCACACACTGATTTCGGTAGCTCACCCCCTTCACCAGTGGACAGCAGTGCCAGGAGGCTGTCCTGGAGCAAACTGGTACAAAGATTGACAGATTTCAGCACATCTGCCAACAGCAGCAGCATTGACTCCGGGTCCAACAATGGCAGCAGGAGTGATCTCTCAGATTCAGGTAAGCAATGCTGCAAACATGCCTAACCCTTGGTTATAGATGAACCTGATTCTCCTCTTAATGCATGGTTCAAGTTCTCACCCATTGTGTTTTATCAATAGGGTCAGATGTCTCCACTGATCTGTCTCCATATAATGAAGACCTGTTCTACGATCCAATGGAGGAGACAATATTGAAAGAAGTAGTGGACCTTATTGCACGAAGCCTAAGAGAAGCCAAAGACTCAGATTGCGCCTTACGATGTACCAAACTGCTCATCCCCGAGAAACTTCTGGAACATATTGGGCAAGAGCTCCTTCACCTGGCAGCTAGTGAGCCCTGCGGTTTGAGAGGGGCTCTCATTGACCTTTGTGTGGAGCAAGGGTCCACCTGTGAAAGCATGGGACAGCTATCTGTGGACCCCTACCTTGTCCCCACCTTTCAGCTGACTCTGGTATTGCGGCTAGAGTCGAGTGGGCTCTGGCCTAAAATCCAAGGACTATTTAGCACAAAGTCTCCTTCCACTCCAGTAGTGAGACAAGCTATTAAACTTAGCACTGGTTTCCGTGTAATAAAGAAGAAACTGTATTGTTCTGAAGAACTGCTCATTGAGGAATGTTGAAAAATTCAAGGGGGCATCAATGTTTTATTATCTGCATTTTTAAAATGTCTAGTTAAGCTCACAGAAGGGCCTTATTACTTTACAAGTATATGATGCCTTTTGAAATGTAAGGATGGACTCATGATGTAGCCCATTATTCCTACTGTAAGGGAGTTTATGGTACCTGGAACAAGTGTTTAGCGCTGGCTCCTCATTGTTCTTCAGATTTCAGAGTACATTTTCAAATTGTGACATGTAACCATCACATTATATCTGGTAAATAGGTGTTTTGCAAGTATTAAAAATGCATACCTCCAGTTCCTATTGAACCATACAGTGGCAGCTACCTATATGGTTATATCCACTGAAGACCATACATGGCCGTTAATTTAACTGTAAACAAAGCAGACCATTAAGGACCACAGTGACTGCTGGAAGTCAAGAGCAGAATAGCTGCAACTTGAGCCTGTGTGCGCATATAACCTGTCCTGTTTTCCACTTTATTTGACATTCAAATACACATAACATTGCACTGTTTTTGTACTTTAATGATTGCAATAAATTATTTTTTTTAAACAACTGCCTTTTCTACCATCTTATTTCACAAAACCTGTCACATTGAAATAATCTATAGCTAGTGTGCATCCAAGTTCAGGTTTCCTATTGAAATTTGAGAAAATAAGTTTGTTATTATATACAGAAATGTATAATGATTTTTGACAAACTATTCCAATGCTAAGATTTCTGTTGCAATGAGGAATATACTATATTGTCATATAGATGGGCTGGCAGGCACAGCGTGTGTAACGGTGGCGAAAAATGTGTGAATCTGCACGTTAATAGCAGGAAGCAGATGTGCAAAGCCTGCAACACCAGCTGAGTACATTTGCTGTGAATGAATGTGACGCAGGAGTTCCTGCCAAACACATTCTGCACGTCTCACAAAAAGTGAACATGCGCACAGCCATGTTTCCAGTTCCTGGTGTCAGCTAGCCAGCCAGCAGGGCTTTTATGAGCCAGATGTGCTGACTAAGCATTTGTCTCCACATTTCTGTGCTTGTTCTTCTCAGAGGGATGAATCACACATTTAACATTCATATTTATTTTCATCTGGGAGTAAAAATCTGGTGGGAAAAAGTGAACCAGCTCTGTATAAGTTTCTTAGTCTGATAATACATTTTAAATAAATACAAACAATAAAGTGCATACTATAAACTTAAAAATTGTGACAAATTCCTTTATCCAACAGATGATGTTCATCAGAGACATTACTCTCCAAAACCAGAATCTGTTAAAGTAGGTAGGCACATCGCTCATTCTCTTGGCATGTACTGTGAAGTGCCATCATGTTATCCTATAAAATGCCATCCTTAATACAATTAACAGAGGCAAAATGTAAAGGGACATTTACTAATTGCTATCTCGCACACACATGGCAGAAGAAGAAGAAGAAGAAGACTACTCTCAGGTGTTCAAGTGTCAAACCTTAGACATGAATGTATATTCATCAGAGGTTTCATATTTTTCCTGCATAGTTTAAGAATATGCTTTGAAGTCAAATCAGCAAATTCCCCTCAAACACCTCTACTGATTTGACTGCATAAAATTAAAAAGGAAGCATTTACTGTTTTATCTAATCAACTGCTACATAAATAACATCTTAACAACTAAATCTTATCAAACTAGGTTCTGGTTTCAGACTGAGGCTGATCTCTGCCAGCTTCATGGTTTCCACTCAAAACTGGGGTTTGGATATGTTCCAAACCTATATCTTGTCATTAGGACAAGCTATTTAAAACCATTTTTCCATTTTAAAACATTAGCCCATTAATTTTACATACTAAAGGTCATAGCAACCAGTTTGTGTTGTCACTTTGATGCAGACTGGTGCTGGTTTGTTTGTGTTGCTTGTGGAGTCACCTTCAGTCTCCAGACTGTGAAAGCTCGTCTATTTACAGCAAATGATCCCTTATGTTGTTGAATCTGGAAACTTGGAGACAGAAAACAAAATCAAGAAAATATTGACTTAATGAAAGGAACATGCAGAAAGTCAAAATGCAAAGTGTGTTTATGAAATGAGAACAATGACTTGGTCTGGGGAACTTACTTTAATTATGAAAGCAGCCTCAAGCATGTAATGAAGCTGTGATCTCAGACAGCTTGGCGCAGCTTGGTGTGCGAGCCTTCTGTGCTCTTTGGTACAGATCAGTGTCTCCAAAATAGCGAGCTCTGTATAGCATGCCTTCCTCTGCAGATAACAACAAACACAATTCATGAAAAATACGGGAGGAGTAATAATAATCAGGATATGTAATGTCATTTTCCCACAACCAATGGTCAATATTGTTAAATAAACACAGAAGCAGAATGTGTTTCTCTGGCAAACACACTTTGCTGTTTCTCCTTCCAGCAATTGTTGCGAAGGTTGGAAATGTAGTCATCCTCCACCGTCCTCTCCAAGTTCTTCAGATTCACTCCAGTGAACTCTTTGGAGAACTGCTCCCCCACATAGTATGGCACTTTCAGGTTCTCAGTCAGCCTCTTCTGTGTATAACCTCCTGACCTGCATGAAAATAGGACAAAGTGTGGGAGAGATATCATATGATCGAGCACAGCACAGGACGACAGATCTGGCACCATCTGTCTTTGATAAAATGACTCCTAGCTGATAATGCCTCACAGACAGGCCAGAAACTACAGAAGTGTATCTGAAACACAAAGGCAAACAGCATGTTGAGAGGCCAGATACAAACGGAGTCAGCAGTCCTTGCAAACACAGAAGGGATCTGTGATTATTTGGATCTAACTGAGGTAGCATCAACCACAGTCACCATTCTACACTCAACTGTGCATTAAAATATATAAAATATAACAATTAATAAACATGGAATAAACACGGTTGGGATTATGCTGAATTTTACAAAACATGAAGATAATCTTTTGTCTAAACAATAAATTGGATTATTTAACTTCCTTATTAAGCACGCATTCAGAACAAGGATCACACTCACGGCCTGAAGCTGAGGCTGTAGGGGGGGCTGCTGACCATTATCTGGCTGAGAGCTGACACAATAACCAGGATGAGGATGGGCATGACCTGCACAAACACAGCAAGACCGCCCTGCAAAAGAACATATTGCAAACAAATTCACCCCTCTCTTTCTAAGACACTTGAATATCGCTTAATGCATTTCAAATGATAACATTTTAGATGGTTAAATGTCTCCCCCTACTGTTTAATATGACAACATACAGTACATCATTTTCAAACCTGCACTCTTGCAGTAGCTCTAATAACAGCCTGAAACTTACATCTCGTTGTCGCTCTCTTCTCTCTCGCCTTTGGTAACGCATCCTGCCATTAGCGTACACATTACCATCACCTAGATGAATGTAGCACGTGTTAATAGAGAGATTATACAGCAACTAGAATTACAGTGAAAATATTGTATCTCACAAGCTTGGCATGAAAACACAAAACAGTGACACTAACTTGCTGGGTAACCTCCTCCAAAGAACATGTTAAATAGGTCTTCAGGTGAAATATCTGGCTCAAAGTTTCTGTTATCTGGACCGTGTCTTGAAGGGTGTTTTTTCTCTTCTCCACATTGATCATACTCCCTTCTTTTGGCATTGTTGCTGAGAACAGCATACGCGTTGCCAATAGCTGTCGGAAATGATAAATTATGGCGTAAAGACAGGCTTGAGCATCACAAAGAAGGGCTTAAAAAAGACTCCTTTATTAAAAGTCTAAATGGGCTCTCTGCTTTCCGCATGACACAAACCTCAGTGTTGAATGAAATTTCATGCAGGTTACCTTTAAATGCCTCTGTTGCACCTGGAGCATGATTCTTGTCTGGATGGAATTTCAAAGCAAGTTTTCTATATGATCTTTTGAGTTCGTCCTCAGAGACATCTTTCTGGACTCCAAGAATTTCATAGAAGTCTTTACATTGTTTTATTCTGTGTAGAGAACACATGTTACTTAATGTCAGTGTCCTTCTCACGACACTGGATTTCCGTGCTAATGTGAACGCATGTACCTCCTCACAGCTTCCAGCTGATCTGCCGTATAGGGTTTTGAGGTGTCCGAGGGCTTTTCTTCAGGCCTGGTGTCCTCACTGGTGGTCTGTCGCTGTCGAGGGACTGTGCCCCCACCAACGTCTGCATGGGCTCCTTGTCTAGGCATAAATCCATTCTTTGCTATTAGGTCCAGCAGTACTAGAAGGCACAGAATACCAGTGTTTAATATTTAACGATATTCAGGTGCAGCAACAGGTGGAAAGTACTGTAGACAAGACCACTGCTCTGTAAAACATTGCACTTGTATTCCCTGTATTAAAAGATGATATAATAAGGATCCTCACATCAGCAGATAATGTAACACAAGTCCATCAATTACAGAAAGGGATTGTTGAATGGAGTGCAAGATTATTACAACTGTCACATAAGAGCTTAAACTCAGTATTGTCAGAGGAGAAACTATGGTAGCCTTTAGAAATCTCTGATTATCTTGTATTACTGTTTTCTCTTTTTGTGGCACTTTTTAATTTGGATTTTATGACCAATGGAAGCGAACTGAATTTAGACAGGTGTTCCAAGTTAACCCACAGGACTCAGAGATATTCATAAAACTCAAATAAAATGCCATTTCATATCCAGATTCCTAAATACCACAATATGTTTATGCGATGTCATTGTAAAGATGACTGCTGCAGATTTTTTACAGCCAGAAATGTTTTGCTCAGGTACAATAGTAAAGCTTTGAACCAACAGTATCATAATGCTTCCCTAACAGCTAGCTATTGTGCTATCGAAGGCCCCAGATACATGCCCCGCAGAGCTCATCCGCGATGCAGGTGATGCTGCATGTGATGATGCTGCATAACGTTAAAGCTCCTTAGCTAAAGCGCCCCTTTACTTCAGCACGGCCATATAAACTCACCCTTGGCTTTCTCTGTCGGGAAGAGTCTCTGTGCCTTCTCCAGGAACCTTTTTGCCTTCTCCGGCTGGTCGTTGGTTAATGCCACAGTTGCAATATCAATGCAGCGCTCCGCTTCTTCCCTGTTTACTTCCATTGCAGCGAAGCAGCGGCTAACTGGACCAGAAGTAAATAAATGCGCCTGTTGATGACGTCATGGGGAAACTGCAAAGAGAAAGAGTATCAGATGGTGACATAAATTTGTCAGTGTGTGACAGTTTTTCTTTGGTATCAATAGATTTTGGACATAGTTTAGCGCTGCTTGACCGATACGAAGATGGTGTCGGTCTCCTGTGTTACTTAATTTCTCCTCTAGATGGCGACAAATTGTTTTCAAATGTAGGTCACGCAAATGAAAATCCGTGGATGTGTTAATCATCTTTCATTTGTCTGCAACCGTGCCCTCAGTTCAACACCAGCTCAGGTCATGGACGGAAAACAATAGGTGTCTGGGCACACACACGTAACCCACCTCTCCTACATTGTAACTGAGTAATCATTTATGTAATTCTTTTAAGCAAAAATGTTAAAAACTCACTTATTACAGTTTCTCCACCCTGAATGTCTGCTAGAAATAACCCACCAACTTAAAATTACATTTTTACACAAGCTCCCTCTTCAAGACCACGAGGATGGAGGACCCATCAGAGCTGATACAGTAGGCTACTTCAGTGGTGCAAATGTCTGACCAATTTGCAATTGAACACATTTTATGGCGTAAATAAAATGGCATGAGCCAGGATTTGGGGGCCCTTGGTTGGGGTGGCTGGGCATTTGCCGTTTGACATGGTTGGTAATCCATCCTTGCCAACAACTCTGTAGTCGTCAAAAGTGACTTACGGACCCAAATATACAGTACTGTAATATTTTACTGGCTATAATATTACTTTAAGGTTTATAAGCTATCATATACAAACCATCTGATGTTTATTTTATAACATTGTGGAGGGAGGCAGGGACGACGACGTGACAGAGCAAGCATCCCTACTCTTTCTCTGTGTGAGTCGATGTGGGTTTAGGTGACTTGTCTCTTCATCGTTAAATTTTGCATCTCTCCGCTCTATCGTGCTGCTGCGGACTCAAAACGTGGAGTGACGTACAGTACGAGCTCCGTTAATTCGATACACGTCTAGACAGTAGCAGCTGTTCTTCGGGGGAGGTAAATATACATCTGGTAGCGGAATGAATAAAAGGTGAACAGCAGACAATGAGGCAGCCAATCAGAGCCCGAGCTCGAGGCGGCATCCCGAGCGCTGATTGGCCAATCGCTACCTCCAGCTCCAAGCCTCATTGATGCGTTTTCTGCGGAGCTGTCTGTCAGTCTCCCATGTAGTTTTGGGATAAACAGAGCAACCTTATCTCCGAGCAACAGGAATATCATTCTTGCGTATTTTCCTCTTCTTTGGTGAGTTGTTTAATTATCTTTTATATATATTATACAAATGTAACATCAGCATTATGCGAGTGTCGTGTGTCAGATGTGCGCATCACCGTTATTACCATCCAGCTTTAAACAAGTAGCATTCAGGTTTAGCTAAACGGCACAAATATAACGTGAGTTGACATATTCACTGTGTGAGCAGGGCGTGTTAGCCTCCATGATGTTAGCGCATCAAAAAAACATCGAGCTGACCGGTTTCACTCATTCTTGCCGTTTAGAGCATCACCGAACCGCAGCCAGGATGACGGAGGCGGAGGCGTTGGAGAAGAGACAGCACAAGTCCGAGAACGGCAACGCAGTTGCAGAGGCTCCCAGAGATGATGATTTTGACCACACATATAAAGAGAACGAGGGCCCCAAACCTCCCGTTATCATCGTATGGAAAAATGTTATAATGATGGGTCTGTTGCATATAGGTGCACTGTACGGAGTGCTCCTCATCCCTTCAGCATCTTTTTTGACCTTGCTTTGGTGTAAGTAAAAAAAAAAAAAAAAAAAA
>NW_018127949.1:2987433-2991229 GCF_001952655.1 Monopterus albus
GCTGGGTGATCATTGTGACGTTTTTTGTGGAATACATTTTACCCCAAATCACAGCTTTGTCAGCACCCTGGTCCAGTCCCTCACCACTTCTGCATGCATATAAAGAGATAGTTGATTAGATCTGTGCACAATCTTCCCAGTATCTTAAAAAGCTGAAAGCTGCATAGTGCACCCTTGTTCTGGTTTTTGATAATTAACATATTGCTGGAGTCATTTATTATATTTACCAGTTCTTACCTGCTCCTCCAGTGTAAGATTCTATTTTATCTGTTTTATAGACTTGCAAACTGAACATTGTGTGCATTTGGACCAAAATTTTCACAAAAGAACTAATAAGCTAATTGGAAAAACCAAGAACAAATGAATCAGTAATGCTGATACATGCACACTGAAATTTTCCCATTGTGGGATCAATAAAGTACCTACCTACCCACTCACCCACTCATCAGATCCACCCAGTAACCAGCCGGTATAAAGTTTGAGTGTCACAGCTCTGCACCACATGCTTGGTTTGTGGTTTTTAACCTCCAGTGAAACAAACAGACAAGTACCAACCGGTTCAGTCATATACAACTCTTTAATTATTTTCAACTTGAAATATTATGCAATAAAGCCAGTATGATATATTTAACTTCAGTCAGGTAACAAACTAAAGTAAAGACGAAAATAAAGTGTCTCAGGCAGGTGTTGGGCCACCATGTTCCACAAGAACAGCTTCAGTGCACTTAGGCGTTGACTGTCCAAGTCTCTGAACTCTACTGGAGGGATGGACACCATTCTTTCAAAGGATATTCCCTCATTTGGTGTTTTGAAGATCAGTCCAAAACTCCCACTCAGTCTTCAGCAGGGTTGAGATCTGATGACTGCAAAGGGATATGAGGGTCATATTATTAGCATCATTTTCATAGTCATCAGCTACACAAACATCATGTTTTCACTTGTAAGCAGACAGTAATGTGCAGTAGAGTTTATAACAGGAGCAAACACCTGAATGTGGTTAAACTTGTTGTTGCATTTCTGCCCACAGCAACACTTTGTTTTTTTATAAGCGGTCTAGGAATTACTGCAGGAGCTCATCGCCTGTGGAGTCACAGATCCTACAAGGCGTCATTACCTCTAAGAATCTTTCTTAGTGTTGCTAACTCCATGGCATTTCAGGTACCTAAAACTGACACATCACACAGATATGCAGCCCAACAAGCACATACCTGATGTTGTGATAATAGCAGTTTTCATTACTGTGTAAGTGCTACATTGTGTCTACAGTGTACGTATGTAATCTCTGCCTTTACTTGGACCCACAGAATGATATCTTTGAATGGGCTCGAGACCACAGGGTTCACCACAAATATTCAGAGACAGATGCTGACCCACACAACGCTGTCCGGGGTTTCTTCTTTGCTCACATTGGCTGGCTGCTGGTGCGCAAACACCCTGATGTCATTGAGAAAGGACGCAAGCTGGAGCTCACTGACTTGCTGTCTGACAAAGTTGTAATGTTTCAAAGAAAGTACGTAGCTCGAATCAATGAATTATTTCATACATAATCTACCAATTAAACCTAAGCCTGCAAGTATTAAACATCGTAAATCAGGTGCACTTTACTCTTATGGCAGGTAGTGTGAACAGTAGACGCAGCACTGAGTTGTATAATTTTGTTTTCTGACAATATGTCAGGTCTGTAGTCATTCTGGTTTATCAAGGTAAAAGTTTGCATGCAAGATGATATTGATATGAGGCAGGCTGCAATGAAAACATGTGGAGCAAAAAGAGAATAAACAGCCCGACTCACTTCTGACAAAACAGAATGTATTTGGTGTTGAACTTGTACTGATTAAACAATAAGTTGTATTCTCTCCACTTTTCATCTGCTCAACAGGTACTACAAGCTGTCTGTACTACTCATGTGCTTCTTTATCCCCATGTTCGTGCCTTGGTACATGTGGGGAGAGTCTCTGTGGGTGGCGTACTTCGTCCCAGCTCTGTTGAGGTACACTTTGGTGCTGAACGCTGCCTGGCTGGTCAACAGCGCGGCTCACATGTGGGGAAACAGGCCCTATGATAAGACCATCAATCCCAGGGAGAACCTGTTTGTCACATTAAGCGCTATAGGTACGGAAAACACAAGAATGCATGCTCTCATTGTAACAAAAGACAAGGCAGAGAAGTTAAAGGATAGGATTGGTCATTTTCTGTATTAACAGTATTTTCAGCACTCCCCATAGAGACACTAAAACCAACAGTGACTTGTCTCTGCTCACGAGTAATGTCTGTTAGTCTTCACCCTGGATTAGCTTATTCGTTTGTGCCATAGGCCTCCATTGTTCCAAAATGATTAAAAACACATCAGTGAAGCACAGCACTGCACTGGGTGACATCTTTCGTCATTACAGAACACCAGGCCTGCATATTTCTGTATCACTGCAAAAAGTTATGAGCTTTTGGCATAACATTTTTAAGAACTATGCGGGTCATGTGTTTCATTAATCATTTTTGAACAACATTGGAGGTCTAGGACACAGACAAATAAGCTAATCCAGGCTGGAGACCGACTGACATTAACTGTCAGTACAGGCAATTCATTTTTGGTTTTAGTCTCTGTACAGCACAATTAAATGAATAATTCAGGAGTTAATAATTTACAGTGTTTATTCATGTTCATCAGTAAAACTCCAAAATGACCATCTTTCTCTGGTGGAACTAATTGACTCCTCACACCCATTACTGGTGCAAAAACAATTGAGTCATAGGCTTATCAACTGTGTTTGTGTTGCTCAGGAAAATGCATGCCTCATTTTGGATGCTTTTGTAAATCATGAAGTCTTTTGGGGCCAGAGGGTGTCACATGACCCTGCCACTTCAAACTCACCCACTACACCAAAATCACCTCACAGCCCAACGCTGTTCGAGGATTCCCACTCAGGAAACACAAATACTTGTTGTCTGTAAGGTAGTTATCATGATATCCTGCTCATTAACAAGATTATTGGATCGTTGCTTAGAATCATGATGTGTCACTAAACTCGCCCTCGATCTAAAAACCTAGTAAATATCATCTAGCTATGCAGGATCTGAATTGGTTCCTGTGGTTCATATGTCTGTTTCCTATGCCTCACAGGTGAGGGGTTTCACAACTATCACCACACGTTCCCCTATGATTATGCAACCGGTGAGTTTGGCTGGAAGTTCAACTTTACCACTTGTTTCATTGACGTCATGTGCTTCTTGGGCCTGGCCAAGGACTGCAAGAAGGTTCCCCATGAGCTGGTACTGGCTCGTATACAACGCACTGGAGATGGAAGCCACCGGAGTGGCTAAGGTTGTTGAAGTGTAGTCAGCTTCAAGGGAAAGCAGCTAAGAAGAAGAACCTTCAGAGTCCTTTGACAGCTATACATTTCTTATCCTCCGAGGATAAAAGTCAGCTCCATGAGGGCCTTGACCACATCTTGCTTGTTTTTGTAGCTGTAACTAAACAAATTGTTCAAGATGGATTAAAAAAAACAAACCCATTTTGTTAAGCTCTTGTCTTGGTTTCTGTTGTTTGGTCAGGTCAAGATTTTGTAATGATATTTATACTTAGCTGTTTTTGCCACTTTGGTGTGCATTTCTTCATTCAAGATCAGTCATGTAGCGGATCATGTATTACTCACTTATCAATGAAATATATAACAGGAAGTGGAGCATTGAAATGTGGAGTAACAATGTTTTAACTGATAAAATGTGACTGATTGGAAACTATTGCCTTTATTGCAATTTATAAAATGTTTAATAGCTAAGATATAAATTAACTTTTTAA
>NW_018127949.1:2992394-2995537 GCF_001952655.1 Monopterus albus
TAATCACATATGGCACATGATGCAACCCAGATCTTATTCTTATAAACTGAATATACTGACATTCAGTAAACAAAAACTGTAGAACAACAGTAATGCAGCGTGTTGCAGCAGGTACCTTGGTTGAAATGTGAAGAAAAGGTCAAGCACTTACGAGAGATTAATGCTTGATGTGTATATTTTGTGTAGTATTTCAACACAATGTAGGCCTAAAGGACACATCATTAACAACTAAAACTGCCATTTGATATTGTTAAATGATAAATGTAATTTTATCTTAGAACCATGCGATGTTTAATTGATTTTTTTTGGGTGTATTTTCGATAAATGTCATTGCTGAGAGCGTGCCCAGTTGTCACCACTAGAGCACTATAAGTTGTTAATGTTTCTCCATGCATCATCATTGTGGAAGTTGTTTCCATTGTGCAATCAGTGGCTTTTGCTTCCCCTTGAAATTTTATCCAACATGTCCTTTTGTCCTGAAACACCTCCAGCAGATATTCTTATTGATTGACATAGCAGCTAGTCACGTGGCAGTTCTGGTGTTGCAAAACAACATGGCACCTGTGCATGATAATATACTGTAGTAGGTGTTGTAGTGAGGTGTTTATGTGGACAACTCTAATGGTACAACTGTATCTATTTTTGTAAAGTACTGTGAAGCTGCAAGGCTTTTGGATCATCAAAACTGTTTCCATGGTGATTTCTGAGACAGGGTCTGGTTTCTCTTCGATGTCCTACAAAGCTGATTTTTGTTGCAAAATTCGGGTGCATTAATGTTCATGTACATCTTTGCAGTGATTATTTAACCTTATTTATGCATTTATTTCTTCTTTTCCTTTTTTGACTAAAAATATATTGCTCTAACCTGAATTGTTTTTTTTTTGTTTTTTTTTTTTTGCAATAACAAGATTTGATATACATTCTCAAACTACATTTGAGCACCAGTTTATTTATCCCCAAGAGCCAGGATATAGTCTTAATATCTTATGACTTTCATCCATTCCTGATCTTCTTCACATCCTGAGTTAAGACAAAAAGGCTAAAAAATCTGACTAAGGTCCATGATTACAGACTGAGGCACCAAGTGGAACATTGTGTTTATTCTTAAACAACATGAACATTTAATTTAGGCAAATGTTAGCATGATGATATCAAGGTGCCTTCTATGCAAATCTTTCAATCACAAGGTTATCGTGCACAACACAGGCCCTGATGGGTGTGCCTGCTAGTTTCAACCCATCATGGCAACTTCCTAACACAGGTGCTGTGATGATGCTCGGGTATGACCAAGCACTTTCCCCACAGTAAATATCACAACCATGCAAACAACTTGTGATGTCCAGAGCATCCAAAATCATTTTCCTAATGATGAGGAGGCTCAAAAGGCTGTCAGATTGATTGATTAGGTCATATCTCAACTGTATCAATAATAATGTGTTCAATAAATTCATTCAATTAGCAGTTTAGTTTTTTATTCATGGTATTTAATTTTCTGTGTGAAGTCTGTGAATGTTCAGAAATTTCCCGATTAGCTGAAGCACTAATTGTAGTGTTTACATTCTTCCATGAAAATCCTTGGATTATACACAGCCATATTAATTCTCTCTAAACTGCTATTCAGTCTGTTTTTAAATAGAAAACTGGCACAATTTTAAAAAACTCTTTTCACAGAAGTGAAACTGATGATCTTGCTGCAGCTGCTGCAGGTCCAGTACAGTCTAGCAGCAGAAAACCCACCTGCAAAGCCTTTCATCTTGATTCAGTGGAGGATTCAGCAGTTTATATAAAAATACAAGTTCAGTGTTTTAAATAAACAGGGATGGATTAAGGCTCCAGGGTTTCACAGCACAGGAGAAGAAGCCTGTTGTTTTCATACTGACATTCAGGGAGGAATATATGCATCAGTATAAAAGCAGCTAAGGGTTGGGAGCATCCAAATGATCACAAGATAAACATGAGGATTCATCAGATAAATACTGGGAAAGAAACCAAGTTCTGCTGTGCAAAATCATAGTCATATTTTGGGCTTTTCCCAAACCTTTGCTTTGTATGTGAAACGCCACTTCCCAGAGTCCAGCATCTCAGATAAAACAAGTAATGAGGAGCCAGGTAAAACATGGCATTTTACTTAAAATCTGAATCAATTACTAAAACAGTTACCAATTAGTTTTCTGTTAAATGATTATTTTCTTCTGTTTTATTAGGAGCATTTAAAAAATGATTTCATTGCATCACTAAATCCACTGAAGTAAGTGGTCAGGTTACTTCTACCACTGCTATTTTGATGTGTGCGCAGGGATGGCACTCTGTAGTTTAGTGGTAAAAGTCCAAGTGGGTCTTGTCTGGTGAGTTTCTGTGTTAAAGAACTCAGCACAACCGGTTCATTGCTTACCTAAGTGTGCAAGTCAAATAAATCCTGTTGATTTAAAACTGCAGCTATTAGCTCTTTCCTGCAGAGGATTAAAGCACTCTCAAATGATTTATACAGGACAGAGAGGAATGTAGGACCAGTGTGCAGATTACAGAACACTTTCTATTGCAGACTTTTTTTTTATTAAGACTTTTTCTGGTTCGAATGCAGATCGTCAGCATCTGCTTCAGACAAAATTACAGACATAAAACATAAATAGGTCAAAGGTCACTTTCTTTAAAAACAACTGAAGCTGATCTGGGGTCATGCTGATTCTAAACAGAAGACCAGGGTTAAATATTTTCCACCAGTGGTGACATCTGGGTAGTTTATTGCAAGATCATGACTACTGCACTGTCCCAGATACATGTCACAGTGCCACTCAGCACGTTGCAGCCTTATTAACAATGTGCCAACTACTGAAACCTGTATCAAATTAGGGAGAGTACAGCATGACTATACAGAAACAGCATGACTATACAGAACGCTACTGTGGGGTGATGTCTGGTGAAATTCCAACTCCTGAAACCTGTATCAAATTAGGGCGAGTACAGCATGACTATACAGAACGCTACTGTGGTGTGATGTCTAGTGAAATTACATCACATTAACATCACCCCAAGTCGGACGTGCTCGAGGTTACTGGAGTTTAAATGCACCGAAATAATTCACACCATGCCATTCACAGCGTATGACTGAAACCGGCCAATCATCAGCGACGTCCTGACTTGTG
>NW_018127949.1:2995551-2997784 GCF_001952655.1 Monopterus albus
GAGCGGGCCAATCACATGCGCCAACTTGCCTGCGCTCTCACATTTCCCAGCCATAGTGAAATTTATTCAAGTGCGTAGTCACTTTGATATGCTTCTGCTAAAAATAGGCGAGGGGTGCAACGTACCTCTGGAGGTGGGAGCAGCCCCCCGTGCTGCAATGGCTACTACAGTACCATCGTACTGTGAAGAGCGCAAATGCACGGCACCTACATGTTAAACAGAGCCACCTAGTGTTCAAAACAGAAATTGCACAGGATACTGTTAAGTTTATAAAAACAGCACCACAAGGTCAAAATAGTGCTTACTGTTCCAAATGGGAAGTAGCAGAATGTCTGAGGAAACTGATGAGGTCTCAAACCCTTTGCAGTGGATTTTTATTTGAAAAAGATATCGAAATGAGTAAAATAACATGGATTGTATAAATATCTGTGCAATCAAAATGAGCACAGAGGCACTTGACTGCCTTCTGCTGCCATGATACACCAAACTATCCAGCTTTATGCCCAGCTACAAACCTCACAATAATATTTTTTCCCTAATTTGTCAGTTAATTTAGGCTGTATGATCTAATTTAAAACAATAAAAAAAAGTCAGTTACAAAAGCATAACATGTAGCTTGGGTAGTAAGAGCATTAACATGTCAATTCATTTGCAGTTCAGCATAAACTGTCATTTTTGTTTATGTGCTGCCATAAGAACTCAGCAGTCAGTGAAAGAGTTAACATGCACAGTAAATCAAATCTGAGGAAAAGGAAACGAATCAGCCATTCACACAAGTGATCAGGTAAGAACAGTGCTAATACAGTTAACACAAAAGGAGAGGGCGGGAATGCAACCTGACAATCACTGTATGACATTTTTCTGTAGTACTTTGGCCCAAACTCTCCCATGGCACAATTCACTGGACACAATCCGTTGCAGCAGGAGAAGAGAACAATCAGTACTTATGTTACAGTGCTCTTAAGTGCTTTTGATGCTTGTTATTGAATAATACACACTTAGTAAGAAGAGGAGCATCAGTTTGTTTTTACATTACCTCATGAAGTACACTGGCAGATGGATAAGGAGGGCTACCCCAATTTTATGCTTGTAATTTTCACCCTTACCTTAAATATAGGAGTCACTAGTCGCCAGATGTTGTGTGTCTGCAGCTGGAGCACTGCATGTAGTCAATGAGAAACTTGTGACTACTGCTGAAGTGAGAGTAAAATATGCACAAGTGTAATGTGGACTATGAAAAAGCAACAATGATAAACCTCTACAAAAATCCACCTCACTGCCCAAATCAGCTGAAGGAATATGTATGGAGTAAAGACCACAAGCTGCAATGTTATCTGTGATTATTCTTATTATCAAAGCACGTCATCAGGTGAAAAAGAAATAAATACATATATAACAATATGGTAACACTGAAGGTTGGTGGTGGCCTCTGGGGTTAGACGCCCAGCTTGTTGGCGATGGTCATGACCACTTTGAGGATGGGCATGAAGGCGGAGATCTCACTGAAGTTGCTGCTGACAACTACCTGCGTGTGGACCTCCAGACCCCGCTGGTAGTTCTGGCTCGCCACACAGCGGCTGATCTCATGAAGCCCATTCAGGATATTGTGAGAAAGCTGTAAGATTCAGAAGAGAAACATTATACTGTGTGTTACAAACTTGAAAAATCATGACACTATCTGTTAATGGAACTGAGCCTTTGTTGATGTGATCTGTTCCACCAGTGGTTTTCTAGGTATGAAAAGATCTGCTGGTAATTAGCAAACTAACTACAGCCTGGTGTCTGATCAGCACGTGACTGGTTGGGCTGTTTACTGGTTCCAACTGATGGTTGAAACTGTCACCGTATACCACTTAATTAGAAAGAATGGAGCACACCTTTCTTTCTTACTGAGGACAACAGGAGTATTTTCACGTCAAAATCGAGGCCCCATGATGATAACCTTGCTTGCATGTAACAATTCCTTACCGACTGCTCTCTCAACTTGTCATACAGGTGTTCCAAACGTTTGGCTGAATCGTCAAGTTTCCTTTTTGTTTGCTGAAATGGAAATATTTTTGGTCTTTTAATATTCCATTAAAACTTTTCCGTAAAGACAATACAAGCTTTATTCTAAATAGAGTTAATGTGGATGCTGCCACAGACGGTGTGCAAAACTTACTGGGTCCCCTGCTGCAAGCTGGCAGCGCTGCACCAGTCTGTCAAAGGTAGATTTGAGGATCATATGTTCAGC
>NW_018127949.1:2997990-3004270 GCF_001952655.1 Monopterus albus
AGGAGCTGAGCAAAACAAGGACACAAACACCATGTGTTGACATGTTTGCTGTGTGCTTTACTTTAGAGAATTCAGATCACACCAACCTGCATGGTGGGCTCCTGTGGGGCTCCAGGTGGGACTTGGGCATGGTCGTGAGACTGAGAGGCCTCCACTGGGAAACCCATCACAGGGGCTGTGATGGGGGCTGGTGGAGTATAGTTTTCAGGGACCTGCTTACACACAACAGCAGCCAGTCAATGAGAAGAGGGTTATAAGAACATGACTGAGCTGTGTTCAGCTGTTTATTAAGCTCCATTAAGTGTTTTTTGGCCACTTAGGGCCAGTGGAACTCTCAATTTGCTGAATGATATTTGACATTTGTAAACTCGTAGTTAGCTTGTTTCTTATTTTGTCTACCATTTAATGCAGCACAGGTAACATGATGTTCACTTGGAAGGAAGCTGGTTTAGAAAAAAATGATGTGACCTGGGCCCACAACAGCTGCACAGTATACTTTTCTAATTTAGCAGAATTTAAAATAAACATTTTAAGGATTGGACAAAAATTGCAAGACCTAAATAACTATGCTAGTAGTGAGAAATGCAGGAGTACCTTCTTCTTCCGAGGTCCACCTCGTACCGTTGGTGGGTCATTCCAGCCTTCTTGAGGTCCTAAATCAGGAAAAGAGTGAGAGTTGGAAAGGAACTTTGTGCATTTTATTTCCTGTGGTCACACATTCGAGCAGCCAAAGATTGTCTACACAGGACAATCTGTTTGAACTAAGGTTAGCCTGGCATTAGGCCACAGACGTGTGCAACAACAAAACAGCAAAAGTGGCAAAATGTTCAAGCAGCATCCCAGTAATCACGCAACACCATCAATATCCCAGTGCAGAATAATAAGCATCTAATAGATTGTTTATGAGCTCAAATATGTAACAGCAGATGTTGAACAATGTTTTACTTAAGCCTTAATTAGCACTACTAACGTGTATGTCATCTTTAAGGGGTTGACATGGCATGGTCCAAAATAAAATCTATGGTGTCTTGATTGAAGCCTGGAAACTGGTTTTATTTACTATATTTTAAGCTAACATATATACACATAAATCAGCTCTTAAATGACTACATTTCCCTCAAGCACACAGCAGAACAAACCAACACCAATAAGTAATCACTGTGTGACCAGAAACATAGAGAAACCCTGTGCAATGGCATGCGGTCTAGTACAAAAGCAAATCTTAATATCCAGATGCACTATTCTGCTTTGTATTATACTATACAGATGTTTCTATTTTTCTTGTCACACAGTGCAAGTTTCAGAGCACTTTTATTCTATGTCCTCCCCTAACTCTGTCACCTTGATCGTCAAACTGGAAATTCAGCCAGGGAAAATATCCTGCAAGTCAAATATGGAGTCACAGCTGAATAGGGGTAAATCACCATAAATAACAGATTCCTGCAAATATCTATAAGGCTGTGTAGATCTGTTTCTATCTTTAAATACTTAGGTAAATGTGTGAAAAGGCATATAGAATCAACAAATAACTAATAAGTCATCAACATGGTGTGTACCTGTGGGAGGAGGAGCGACACAGGGGCCAGCGAAGGGCTTTACAGCAGGAGCTCCAGGGCCTCCCTGTGGATACCCTGATCCAGGAGGAGCATAAGGACCAGATGCCATAGGGGGTGCATGCCCCTGGCTGTGGAGGCCCCCTAGGTACATGGGAACTGGGGCTCCAGATTGAGAGCTAGGTGACATGGGGCCTGAAGGTAAAGAGGTAGATGGCATGAAGCTCGTTGGTGGCACCCCGGGGCTAGGCATAGGTGGCAGGCCACCAGGGGTCGATGACAAAGGCGGCAGTTGAGGTCCTGATAAGTTAGCAGCTGGCATAGATGGACCTGGAGGAGGGAAGGCTGAATGTCCACCCATGGGCAAAGGCTGAGGCTGGAATGGCTGATGGGGAAGAAAACCTGGGAGAGGGCACAAACAAGGACCATTACATCAACTCAAATCAGCCTGAAATAACTAAGTATAGTGCAAATGGTCAAACCTGGAGCCGGAGCAGGATGTTGGGGATAGGAAGGCCTTATGGCTGGGCGGGTCGCACTGGGCGGCAGTACATGAGTAGATTGTGGCAGGCCAGGCCCAGTGCTGGCTGGAGGCGGTTGTGGGGTAAAAAGTGACGGCACTGGAGGTTGTGCAGACACCTGGGAAGGAACTGAAGGCTGGTACTGATTCTGAGTTGGGGAAAAAAAAATAGCAATTGACATAACAGCCACCAGGTTTTTAAAAAAAAAAATGTAAGCATTCATAAATGTATAGGAAAAAGGATCTCACAAAACTCATGCTCAATTTAATGCTTTTCATTGCTAATGAATTCTTACCATAATTTGTGCTTTTGGTGCAGGAGTCTGAGCAGCAGGAGTAGGTTTGACTGTGGACACACCAACTCTGTTGATGGAGCTTGGAGGCTGCTGTCCAATGACAGCCTCTCCCTGAGCATGGAACAGCCTTTCCCTCAACATCATGACTCCAGGCTGAGAAAACAAAATTATACAAACACACAAAGGTGTTTATTGAAACCAAATAGAGCAATCCTGTTCATTTTGGGTTGTGAAATTAGCTAACTGCTATGCCTCTTACTTGGTCTGAGTTCTCAGGCAGGTAGGAAATGGCAGTGGACAGACTGCCCTCTGCAGCCAGTATGCCAGCATAGCTGGTTAGCTTCTCAGCTAGGAGGGGACTCTGGACCGCCAACTCGCTGTTGCGGAGGCGTTCAATTGACTTATGCAGCATCATTACTTTCTCAACTAGATCCTACAAGACAAAAAGACACACACGCACAGCAACATGACACTGTAACTAGTAAATTCTTCAGTTCTCTCACATTTGGGCTACAATGAGGTAGATTCTACCTCTAGACCAAGCGGAGAGGAGCAGTCTCTGTGCAAGGCCCAGCACTCCACCAGCTTCTCAATGTTCCCAGAGCAGATGTAACACAAACAGGCCTGCAGGCAGCGCTTCTCTGTCCCCTCATGCTCCAACCGACCGCCCAGGGTATCTACCAAGGAAAAAAACAAAAAACAAAACAAATTACAGCAAAGAGGATAAGAAAAAATGTTAATCAGAAAGTAATGCGCTCGTGGACATGAGGCAAGCTGCAGCAGGATCAATGTGTTGCTATATTTGAGAGCCACTTACCACAAAGACGGGCAAAGTCTTCTGGGTGAGCATAGGTCAGCAGAGCGGCGAGAGCCTCCTTCCAGTTGTCCAACTCACAGCTTTGCACTATGTCTTTCCAGTTCTGGGTCACAACTGATGATATAAGCTACAGATGGGGTCAAATGAAATCAAGGTAAAATCAAGTTAAAATTCCCCCTGTGATTGTACCAACATAACCATAATGCCAAAGTCTTACCATTGAAATGCTGTTCTTTTGCTTGCTTAGATATTTTTGTTGAGTTTTCTTGAGTAGCTCCTCGCCTCCGCTGATAGACAACAGGATGGCTTCAGCATATCGGCCATCATTCAGACACAGATCCACGGCTCCCTCAAAGTTCCCAACCAGCAGGGCCTGGCTGATCAAACCATCAGTATCTTCAAGAGAGCGACAAGGTCATTAGCCATGAACTGAGCAACACAAACTACAGTTAGGGTTGCAATTACAATAAACAATGACAAGATGTAAGGTATATTAACAAATTATTACATAATAAAGCATATTTCAAGCTGAGAGATTTTACCACATGATACATGTATCTGGAAGTTGGAGTTTTCCTTTGGGGTCTGGTTGAAGAAGTCGGCCGGTGAAACAGAACCTGAGGTTCTTACATCAGCTACTGCAGCTGCTTCATCTGACCTCTGGAAATAAAACAAAGGATACTTTACAGTAAACAGGAGTTGCAAATAACAGTGACCAAAACCGTTTGAAAATGAACATTCTGCATATGGACTTGCTGACCTCAGTAGAGAGCCGCTGCATCTTTTCTGCCAGATCTTTGGCATCTACTCCATGTCCATTGGGTTGAAAATTCTTCCCCAGGGATTTTGAAATCTGAATAAATAATATTTTTACACCTAAGACACTGGATATGATTTAGAGCCCAGGACATGGATACAAATGTTAGATATCAGCTAACAGCTGCAGTTACAAGCCAGATATAGGATACCTTTTTCTCCAGTTCATCTTTGCTAAAACCCAAAAGTCGGAGGAATTTAATGCGAGCTTCATCCTCAAAGTTTACCTGTAAACAGGGGAAGTGAACAGACTTAAAATATGGTAACACCACACTGACTGACACACTTAAGCAGCGTGTCTCGGTATCATGAGGACGTACCAGAAGAAACTTCCATATATCCTGCTCAGCATCGGACTTGGTGTTCTGTATCTTGGCCTGACAGTAGCTGTGGAAGGAACCCAACTGCAGCACTGTCTGGAGCTCCCTGGAGCGCTGGAGGAACTCTGTTTCTGTGGTAACCTGACTCACTAACACTTGTCTGGGGACAGGCTGGGGGCTCTGCAATGGAGGCACCTTAGGGTTCTCAAAGGTTACCAACTTTCCACCAAACTGGGAAGTAATAAAAACATCAGATCACTCATGAAGGAAAATGCTGAGAACATTTAATGTCTTAACATGCTTATAAAATGTAATACAACGCTGAACTCACAGCAAAGGAAGCGCCCACCGGTTTGCGCACCCACTTGGGTGGCTTCTTCAGAGGGGGAACTATGGTGTCCTGTGCAGCAGGCTGAGGAATTTGCAGAGGAGGCAGCAACTGCCCTGTACCAAATGGATCCATTGTATCAAATGAGGAGGATATCTGTTAAATAAAATGTTAAACATTAGTAAGCAAAATTCTTTAGATGAGAGCTAAAACAACTAATCAATCAATACCACTTTAGATGATTATTTCTGAAATTCAAGGCAAAACTCAATCTTATATTTTGTACATGTCTGTGACAAAAATGAAATCAGTCAGTGTCGAGCCCTTCACACTGGCACCATCTTGTGGACAAACAATACAGCTCACTTACTGCCTTTAGGATTTAAATACATAACATAAGACAGAAGAGTCACCACCTTATCAGCTGTGTTTTGCTGCTGAGCCTTCAAGCTCCCTCCCATCACAGAATACACAGTGATTCTCCCATCAAATGATGCTGTTGAAAGCAGGGCTGGATTCCTAGGGCACCACTGGACATCAAAACACCACTGGTTTGTTGTTGGAAGTTCATAAATGACCTAAAATGAAGATAATGATGTGACAATCACATATAGTATATAATCACAATAACAGGACAAGGTAATTCAGAAGCAGCAATTAATGTCATATACCTCTCCAGTGTTTGGATTCCAGCAGAGGATCCGGTTGTCTTTGGCACTACTCAGCAGGAGCTCAGAATCAGCCTGGCTCCAGGATATGGACAGAATTCCCCTGTTGGAAAATGCCAGCAAAAGATGCATACAGTCTGCAAGATAGCTATAAAACCAAAAATTAGATTGATATAAAAACTGTATGAAAGCCTCACCTTGTGTGGTTCTCAAATACTTTAAGGGGTGATGTGGCAAAACGAAGGTCCCACATCTGAATGACAGGCAGGCGGTCATCTTCAGAGGCCAACACCAACTGTGTGGCCACATCTGGGTGCCAGAGCATTCCTGAACAATGCATCTGAAATCACATAACAGAGGAGACTTAAAAGGGGATTTCTAAACAGGTTCAACAGCAAAAATGAAAAAAAGTGAAAAGCTAATCACCCTTTTTGATACAGATACAGACTATAATTGGAACGGTCAGACTGCACTGATTACTCTTTAGTGGCCAATGTATAAGAACAGACAGTCTGATCAGTTTGGCAGATGATTACAATGAAGTTTGCAGTGATTTAACAGACGGCAACTGTGGACCTGGACTTGCTGTATTTTGTATTAAAGCCACCAACCCTGTTGCTGTGGTCACTGATCTTGATGATGGGCTCGTTCTTTCTCAGGTCCCACACAACTGCTTTCCCACTGGGGGTAGCAGAGGCTAGAATGTGCTGAACCTGTCTATTCCAGGACACTGCACTGATGTCTTCAGCAGGCTGAAAGAAGTGACAAAAAATTTTAATGTCAAAACAACCCTGACTCTGAGTCCGGGACAAAAAAAACCCCAGCATTCAAATTATACGTGATCGCTGCCATGCAAATGCTGTTGGTAATAATTTAAATGGCCCTCTACAAAAAAACTGTAGTGTAGAGACATAGAATTAAAATACTCAGTAAATGTTAAACTGTTTTTATCGAACTGATTA
>NW_018127949.1:3004294-3004850 GCF_001952655.1 Monopterus albus
GAAAATGTTTATGACAAGGCATGTTTAACTCAATTATCTAAGGGCATTTATACAAACAACACATAAAATAGAACCTAGGGCTGGACCCAAATATCAAACTATTAGGATATTCATTCGTTGTATAAGTGATCCATTTTAGTTTTCAAATATTAGAGACAACCCCCTCCAATATATGGGACAGCACTAATAGAAACCACAAAACTTTCTTCTGGCTTCCAGTTTTAACTCACAGATATAATACCACAAGGGTAAAAAAACAAGGAAATGTTCTGTCAGGTTATAGTTATTTATTTGTTTATTTTGATGGAAACAATAAACATACTAGGATCAAAACAAGAGGTCAACTCAACTCATTCCTCAAAACAGGCATCTGACACCCACCTGTGTCTTTGCTCCTGGTGTCATTGGACTGCTGAAGTTGTTTAGATCCCAGATGTATATCTCTGAATCATTTGCTCCTGATGCAAGCAGATTACTCTAACAGACAAACATGATAAGTATTAATAATGTGCTCTACAGTACCAGTGAAGAGAAGTCCTGCTGTATACAGTGGGTA
>NW_018127949.1:3006210-3021193 GCF_001952655.1 Monopterus albus
CACTGTGCTCTTAGGAACCTTAAGTGCAGCAGAAATTTTTTTTTTGTAACCTTGGCCAGATCTGTGCCTTGCCACAATTCTGTCTCTGAGCTCTTCAGGCAGTTCCTTTGACCTCATGATTCTCATTTGCTCTGACATGCACTGTGAGCTGTAGGGTCTTATGTAGACAGGTGTGTGGCTTTCCTAATCACGTCCAATCAGTATAATCAAACACCGCTGGACTCAAATGAAGGTGTAGAACCATCTCAGGGATGATCAGAAAAAATGGGCAGCACCTAAGTTAAATATATGAGTGTCACAGCAAAGGGTCTGAATACTTATGACCATGTGATATTTCAGTTTTTCTTTTTTAATAAATCTGCAAAAATGTCAAAAATTCTGTGTTTTTCTGTCAATATGGGGTGCTGTGTGTACATTAATGAGGAAAAAAATGAACTTTAATGATTTTAGCATATGGCTGCAATATAAAGAGGGAAAAATTTAAGGGGGTCTGAATACTTTCCGTACCCACTGTAAACTGGCTCTAAGGATATAGATTTGGTGTCCAGATATTTACCTGAAATGGGTTGAAATCGAGTGCTCGAACGGGCCCTGTATGTTTGTTAGACTGTCCCACTACTGCTTCCACTCCAGAGCTCATTATGGCCTCCGGACTATAAACAGTCACGGTGCCATTTTCACTGCCACCAACCAGTCTCCCTCCAGTACCATCTGCTCCCATTCCAAAATTCACCCACACGATACTGTGCAACCTATGGAATATGAAAGGTATAGCAAATTATTTCTACCTAATGACTGACTCATGGTGTTTAAAACTTGCTGTATCACTTGTAGTTCAGGACTGCATGCAAAGGCTATACATTCAACTCTCAAACTACTTGCATGTGAGGTCAAAAAAACCTAGACTAGATATGCCTTTGCAAAGTGAGTAAGGATAAAGATTTGTGGCTAATGTGTCAAGATTAGAGCTGCAACAATTAATTGACGATCACTGTATAATTATGTGGCAACTATTTATTCATTCATAAAACTAAAGTGTCAAATGTTTGCTGGTTCCAGCAATGATTTGCTGTATATGATAGTAAACTCATAATTTTGGGGTTCTAAACTGTTATGATAAAAATATTTATACAAGATATATTTAAATTCAAATTTTTAAATAAGTGATTAACTTCTGGGTGAATGATGAGGCAGGCCACTTTTCTACAGTGGCTGATTTGGACAGTGGTGCAAGAACTGTGGTTTAAAATCTTGCCAACAAAATGTATGTTATTATTGTGCAGCTACTATAGATTTTACCTGTTTGAGGTGGGTAATGAGCCTTTGAGCTGCATATCCTGAGAGCAGTCCGAAAAATCCATCTCGAATATTTCTAGGGCAGCCGTAGTATTGAAAGAGGCATCAAGCTGTTGTGCTGATGTTCCCAAGGCCAGATAGATAGGATGGTGTCCAGCCGGACTCCACGCCTGGTGGGCTGTTCTCTGAATCTCTTTCAGCTTCATTTTCCTTAAGGTTAATGTTCCGGACGCACAATTGGACTCTAAATCAAGAAAAATACATTTGTTCACGATGCAATTGCTGCTAATTAACAATTTGCTAAGTACCTTTAAATGAAGGAAGACAAAATGTGACTACCAACCCAAATACTCCTACTTTCTAACTTGATTGTAATAGGGTGCCACCCTTACTGACAGATGGTCTCCGACTATTTCCTGCACCTGCAATAACTTACCAAGCGGTTTACTGCTACTGGACGCTTCCGCCCGTGTTGCAAAGTGTGTATATACCAGGATTTTGTGTTGAATACACAGTAGTGACTATAATGTAGTTACCGGCGATATCATCTACATTATAGGCACTTAAAAACTAATTTAAGGTAACGTGATATGTAGCTACGATGAGCATTTCGCATGTACGGCTCCAAACAGATCTAACGTCAGTCTACTAAAACATATTAACAGATTAGAGTGGTTGTTGTCTTTATTACCCTGCCCCAACAGTTTTTACGGGATCAAGTAATTTCTCACGCAAACCACCACACACGAGACAAGTGAGCTAACGTCAACTAGTAGGTTCACTTCTTGCCAACAGTGCTTGATTTCAGAGCACAACCGGAGCCGATGTTGCCGCTAGCTAGCAAGCAAGCCACCACCCTTGTTACTATATTTCAATATAAATAGGAAGTACTATGTATCTGAAGTGTTTAAACCCAGTAGAAACATAAATACAATTTTGAGAGTAACTCACGTGAACTGTCTATTATGAACGACTGATTGCCCGCAACAACCAGGAGTGCTACTTATCAGCCAAGCTAGCAGCTTAGCCACAGGGTAATCCGACCAAAGTGCTTTGCCGTGTTGTCACTAGGCTACGGTGGCCGACACGGACATATATCCAAAAATCCAGAAAAGTGTCTCTCTGAGTTTAAATTCTAAATTTGATGTTAATTTTTGAGCCATTACCACCTTTTATGCAATATTACGTTCTTTGGGCACACAAAATAAACTGCCACAAAAACATTAATTTCAAGTGTTAACATAAGTCTTTATTCTTAACAGAAATATATACACAAACACAAGTAGACTAAGATTTTAGTCAGATTTCATAATGTTTGACTTCCTCTGGTTGTTTGTCAGGATCTCCTCCTCTCTCCAAGTACAGATCATTGTAGGGATACTGTTTCGGTGCCTAAAACAGACAAAAAAGCTTTATTGAAAATGTGCACAGCCATGCCGTAGTTACAGGGCACAATAAAAAAAAAAATTCTACAGGACAGTACCAAAATTGAGCGACATAAAAGCAAGATATATTCTCATATATTTTAACAAATCACAGATATTCAGATGTTCTTTTTTTAATAAACTTAAATATCCACAGATGTCCAACTCACTTTATAATCTTATGGTCTGAGCAGAACATTTCATTGGTATGTCTTGTCTGCTGCATTAACAGTCATGTTTCTCTCAAATATGTTGTGGCTAATCAGTTGAAACTGACTAGAAATTGAACAACATAACACCACTGCTAAGGTTCATCATCCATGTGTTATGTAATGAGCTAAATCTCTGCATACCTTTAAAAATGTATACACTTAAACATTTACATAATAGTTATAATTTACAGTATGCTTATCTGTCAGACTAGTCAAGGCAATCTGAGCAACCTTTACTGTGACTAACTGAAAAGTTAAAACTGATGCAGTAGGGGGCTGTCAAGCACATGTTACAATTCACAATGTTAGTTTGCCGATACGCACAGATGGGATAACACACAAATGTAGATAAGTGACAAAGGAGAAGACAAAAAACTAAATCATATGCAGCTAGAGCTCTGAGCTACAGACAGCTATTCTTTGCCTTTAAAATCACTGATTAATTTGATCAGGTCATTTCATGTTCCCCGAAAATGCTGTATAAAACCCAGCAGTGGTCTGTACTTACAACAGGTTGGTAGGACGGGAATTTCTCCCCAAGATAGAACATTAACAGCATGAACCCGATGAAACCAAACAGCTGTTTACTCATTGAGGACCAGGACACAGGGCTGGGAGAGGTATCCACACGGTTCCTAATGTACGCATCAAAATCCCAGTGCATCTAAAAACATACAGAAACCAATCACTGAAATGGTCATGGACAATCTCATACTGTGATAACTTGTTATTTAGTCATCTAACTAAGATGTTAATTACACATCGTTGCAAAAGTAGTGCCTTTGTTCAATCAAGCCGATCTTAACACCATCTACAGTCAGGGAAAAAATTATTTGAACCCCAGCTGATTTTGTAAGTTTGCCCACTAACAAAGAAATGATCCGTCTACAATTTCAATGGTAGGTTTATTTGAACAGTAAGAGACACAACAATAACAAACATCCAGAAAAATGCATTACAAAAAAGGTTATAAAGTAATTTACATTTTCATGAATGAAATAAGTATTTGATCCCCTATCAGTCAGCAAGATCTCTGGCTCCCAGGTGTATTTTATACAGGTAACAAGCTGACATTGGGAGCCCTCTCAGCTCGTTACCTGTATAAACGAGACCTGTCCACAGTCAATCCTGATTCCAAACTCTTCACTATGGCCAAGACCAAAGAGCTTTCCAAGGACGTCAGGGACAAGATTGTGGACCTACACAAGGCTGGAATGGGCTACAAGACCATCGCCAAGCAGCTGGGTGAGAAGGTGACAACAGTTGGTGCGATTATTCGCAAATGGAAGAAACATAAATTAACTGCCAATCTCCCTCGGTCTGGAGCTCCATGCAAGATCTCACCTCGTGGAGTTTCAATGATAATGAGAACGGTGAGGAATCAGCCCAGAACTACTCGGGAGGAACTTGTCAATGATCTCAAGGCAGCTGGGACCATAGTCACCAAAAAAACAGTTGGTAACACACTACGCCGTGAAGGACTGAAATCCTGCTGTGCCCGCAAGGTCCCCCTGCTCAAGAAAGCACATCTACAGGCCCGTTTGAAGTTTGCCACTGAACATCTGACTGAATCAGAGGAAGACTGGGTGAAAGTGTTGTGGTCAGATGAGACCAAAATCGACCTCTTTGGCATCAACTCAATTCGCCGTGTTTGGAGGAGGAGGAATGCTGAACCTCCTTCCCTCAGTCAGGGCATTGAAAATGGGTCGTGGTTGGGTATTCCAGCATGACAATGATCCAAAACACACGGCCAAGGCAACAAAGGATTGGCTCAAGAAGAAGCATATTAAGGTCATGGAGTGGCATAGTCAGTCTCCAGACCTTAATCCCATAGAAAATCTGTGGAAGGAGCTGAAGGGTCGAGTTGCCAAACATCAGCTACAAAACATTAATGACTTGGAGAGGATCTGCAAAGAGGAGTGGGTCAAAATCCCCCCTGAGATGTGAGCCAACCTTGTGGCCAACTACAAGAAACATCTGACCTCTGTGATTGTCAACAAAGGTTTTGCCACCAAGTACTAAAGCACGTTTTGCAAAGGGATCAAATACTTATTTCATTCATGAAAATGCAAATTACTTTATAACTTTTTTTGTAATACATTTTTCTGGATTTTTTTTGTTATTGTTGTCTCTCTCACTGTTCATATAAACCTACCATTGAAATTGTAGACGGATCATTTCTTTGTTAGTGGGCAAACTTACAAAATCAGCTGGGGTTCAAATAATTTTTTCCCTGACTGTATATATCAAAAAGCAAACATGTCAGAAATGTTTCTGTTATCTGTAGAAATGTCAAAATCTCAAGCTACCATGGTGCTTCCAGGTGGCCTAGAAACACTTGTATATGCATATACAGTCGTCAGAGATTATACAACAATATTGCTGTGGTGTCTTTTTTATGCTGTAGAAATATATACTGAATTGTGAAAAAATAAATGTGCATTGCTCTCTAAATATTATAATGGGCATTTAAAAGCAAAATCTAAAGCCAGATGCTGATAGTAATATTATGCTGATATTTGAAAGGCCAATATAATATTTTACACAAACACATAACATTATTCATTGGGATCTAGGTGTTTTTTTAGGAATTGGTACCAAGACATGTATTGCACAGAACACTGTTTATAAATTACAGCAAACATATATTTTACACATGCAATTTGCCAGTACCGACTATACTCGGATCACAAATTAACAGCGAGCAGTGAGCAGTTTCATGTTTCATTAAGAATTGTGGCTCACAAACTGAAAATGAATTTGCAATACCTACTGGGCTAGTGCATGCTCATGCATGGGGTGCAAGTATGGTATTTGTTTTGATGAGTGAAATGTATGAATGGACAATAAGAACATTTTCTTGTGTAAAAATCACACCTTGTGTGTTGCAAATTTGGTGGAACCAGCTCTTATATTGCAAATTCTTGTTGCTTGTCATCTGGTATATACAATACTGATATAACTGTGATAGTCTTATAGCAGCAAATAACAGCAGACCTGACTTAACAGCTGCACATGATGTCAAAACAGTAAATGTTTCAGACAGTGGGAAATAAACTCTTCAGTATCCTACCGGCTCTCCCCAGTTCCTCCTCAGGTCAGGATGGTCCCATTGGTACCATGGGTCTCTCTCACTCTGAGATCTTTCTGGTAGCTTTGGATAATCGCCAAAACTACAAACAAAGAAACATTTTTTTTCTATATGCATTTGGTAAACAATCATAACAAATAGCATTCCAGCATTTCACTAACACCACAGAGGAAACAAGTGCAGCTAATATTTCTATGAATGGAAAACGTTTTCAAAATGAAGCTCACCCCTCGCCTCGGTCGGGATAAGGTTCATAGTCCTCGACCCTTATATTGTACTTCTTTGCAGCTGCAGCTCTCTCCTCTGGAGTCTTCGGGTACGATCCAGGTAGACTGTCCTTTGTCATACCAGAGGCTGAAACACCAGTAATTGCATATGTGAGCAAACCAAGGTCAAGCTATAACGTTGTCAAGCGAATACGAATGAGGCAATAACGTTTATTATCTATTCTAAATAGCGTTAGCCGTTCAGCTAAGCTAACGTTACGATGTCAAGGTTACGTATATTCCAGGCTTCAAACCTTACCATTTTAAACATATCTTCACAGATGTTCATTACATGGTATGACCAAAATCTAATAAACCTCTTACCTGCTCTATTTCCTAACAGAAAGGCTGAAATGCCAGATCTGTTCCCATTAGAGAGTGCTCGGGCCCACCGTCGGAAAACAACCCCAGCCATGTTTACTGGCTGCTCTGGCAGCATAAAAAGTACGCATGCGCTAGAAGTATGGGTCGGCATAAGGACCAGTTCTTAACTCGAAATGTCATACGCGTATAGTATATGAAACAAGGTATGTCTGTAACTAATTTATTACAAACTGATATATTAACTGTTATTATGTTAAATTAAAATGAGCCTATTGCACAATATGACAGTTAAATATATAGTTTCATAAATAAAAAAAACAATTTAAATAGCCTAATCTATTAGTAAGAATAAAAACAGGAGTGGAAAATAACTAAGAAAACTCTAGTACAACTTTAAGGTATGTGTACTGAACCACTGGATTACACTATATCTGTTTATTTAAAACTAGCTCTGCTTCAACAAGCAACAACAGTAAAAGGCTATTCCTACACTGATGCACTAGTATAAACAACAGTGCTATCATATAAGATAATGTATCAGTCACAGAAGGAAAACAAATATACTCTTACTTTTATAGGATACCTGGTGTACATGTTTGTACTTTTACTTAAGTTGTATTTTGAATGAATGATGTTTACTTGCAATTTTTCACTTAGTAGTGACTGATAGGTAACCAATATAACCAGTTAAAATATAGCAATTTCAGGATTGACAATAAAAGCAACAACTACTTAAATATTTGTTTTATTGTGTTTCATTCCTATTTATTTTTGAGTAGACACCATCAAATTGGAGAAAGGTGTGACAGTTGCATGAAAGCTACTTCAGTGGCTGAAAGGAACTTGTTTTTGAGCGAATGCTCTGAAGCTCAGAGACTTGTTCCTATTCCCATCAGATCCAGCTCAGGTGCATGTGTCGCATTTACTGGGGGATCATCATTCTGCCACTGGTGTTAAACTGAGATAAGGCCATCAAAGAAGTTCCACTATGTCCTTCTCTACTTTCTCTATGGGGCTGTGAAGTTCATACCTACAGCAAAGAAAAACACAGACTTAAGTCAAACATAATAAAGGATTTTGTAGATTCTAACTTGAAGTCTAGGATTTATGACTTCACCTTTTGAAAGGTATGCCATTTGCAGTAATAAGAAACTTCTCAAAATTCCACCGAATGTCACTGACTTTGACTGGGGACCAGTAGAATTTGTTAATATCTCCAATAACAGGGTTGACAGATGGCAAAGATTCCTGTGGCAAACAAGAAACGACAGCAATAGTATCCTATAAGACTATTTCAGCCAATAATCTTATATTCAAATCCTATATAAAACAAACTACCTTTAGATAAGTAAAAAGAGGATCTTCGTTTAGTCCGTTCACCTTAACCTTCCCAAAGACTGGAAACTTTGGCACAAAGCCCCCACCAGGTCTCACATGCTTCAGAATACTGAGGGTTTCATGATTCACTTCTGAAAAACATAGACATATGCAGTGTTTTAAACATATGTTCACAATATTGTCTTCAAAATTGTATGAGAAGATTAGAGGACAGATCATACTTTAGTGGAACCAGACACAACTTTGTGTTAAAGGTCACAAGTCACTGGTTTAATCTTTAACAACAAATTAGATTTTTATAATATTGTTAATGTAAAATTGTAATTTGAAAAGTAAAATAAATGAAGTTGAGCAAAACACTGCAATAGGTTGCAATTCCCTGAATGTAGTAGAAGTAATGCACAAGTTAAATACTTTAAAAAAGTACTGAAAAAATATACTTTCCATAACTGATATAAATATATATAAAGTAGAGTATTTCTCTTGACACATCACCTAGGTAATAATATACCACAGCTCAAAAACTTCATTACCTGGTGACTGAAGACCAAACTGGTTGCAGGAGAATGCCAGAACAGTAAAGTTAAAGTTGCCAAACATTTCCATCAGTGCATTCAGTCGGTGGTACTGAGGGAATAGGACATAATCAAATGCCTTAAATAATAATTACAGCACAGGCTATGTGATAATATGATCTAACTGTCATCAGGTAATGCTCTTACAGATTATTACCTCTCCTTTTGTTGACCCTCAGAAGGTGGCAACATTGACGATGAGAAGCACCTTACCCCTGTAGTTACTGAGTGGGATCAGCTGTCCATCCAGGGTCTTAGCAGAGAAATCATAAACTAATTTATTTGACATGCTTGTACTTTAGTTTGTGTATGTGATTGCAGTCAGTCAAGAGTGAGTATTCACTCAGCCACCCTGTTGATTCATCTCATTCACTGAAACACAACTCATGGGTCAGCAATTGTTCCGCGTGACTGACCTCATTGTTCTTCTGGGCAGATGTGAGCTGGCAGGATAGTCATTTGTTCAACACATGTTTACCAGGAAGAATAGCTGTTAAAATGGTGGCAGCTAATTAGGATTTGTGAAATTAAATATTCAAAATAAACATAGCAGCAGACCACCATCATTTTCTTTTTACAGCAGACAACTTTGTTTTGTAACAGAACAACACTGAGGTCTGAACTAGTTGTTTTGATGTATAGTATTTATTTTACTGGTAGTATTATTTTGCCAATAAAGATGTTTTTAAAATCAACATTAAACTTACACATGCTGACTAAACCATGGCAGTGTGGAGGCTCTGTATAAAACATTTTAAAGAGATATTTTATGATCGCGACATGAAACGTGTAGCGTGTACATTCCCTTTAACATGATCATTTACGTAAACCAGGATCATTACAACTGCTGCGTTCATCTTTTACTCGTAAAGCTTTCCTATATTATTAGCCTACTTTTATTATTTTGTTATGAGACCATAAATTCAAATTCTCAAACATTTAAATAGTAGCCTATTTGGTGGCACATTTCCACATATTTCTCCTTAATTTGTTGGTCGTATTTATTGTTTTAGTCAATACAAGTGGTCTGCAACTGAACTATGCGCTCTATCAACAGAATGGATGGTAGGAAATAGCGTGCAGGATTCTTCCTACAGCACGTTAACGCAACATTGGGTTTGGGTTACACCTCAAGTGATTGCAAGATGCTAAAGGAAAATACATTATTTTGGCATATTTATGAAGAAAGACAAGTCCCTAAAAACTCAGTATAACACGGCCGACTCAGAATGAATGAAGGAGCTAAGATGCGAACGTAAGTGCCTTTTAAAATGTGTTTTTTTATTTATTTCAAAAGCAGTTGCCGGTGTAGGCTAGCTTCTCAGCTAACAGCGATAGCAACCATAACCAAGTCACTGGGAAATGTAGCTGGTTGTTGTTGTTCCCATTTATTTCTGGCAGCTCACTTTAGTTTATAAATATTTTACCGCGACAAGGCTGATTCTCTATTGCAAATGTAATATTGATGCCACTAATCTCGCTTTTTAAAGACGTTTGTTGACATTTAATCGTGTTTATGATTGCTTCTGTTAAACCGCTTTAGCGTTGCATTCAATATCAAAGTTCACCTGTAAAACAAGGTTTGAATCTCTCCAGCAGTTGTCATCTTCTGGATCTGCCCTGGGAGGATGTACTCGTCCCACATATTTTATGCCATTTGCCGCTGCAACACCTGGTCAGGCTGCAAAGAGTGAGCAAGCAGTTCCACAGCCTCATTCAGGTGTATATGGCCAACTGCAGGGTTTTTGATCTGTCCCTGGTAAGTCCTCATGAAGTATGATGCTGGAAAACATTTCAATGAAATGTTTAATTTACCTTTACAGAGTTTCTGTAGTGTCCACCAAATTAAATTTAAGATTTAAAAATTTTTAAACTATTTTCACTGGTCTGAGAATAGCCAGAAAAGCAGTAGGGGCAATCTGTATAAATTCTATTATTGACTTGTATGTCACATTTTGTCAGTACTTCTCAGCTGTATATAGCACCAATTCTTAGTAATGTATAAGTAATTCATTAATGTAACCTGGATCTCTGGCGTGCACATTCCACTATTGCACCGGTCAACAAATTCAAAGTAATTCAACAAATTCTAAGTAATGTTACTGTCTGTGACAGGCAAGACAAAATGTTTACATTTGTAAAAACAAAAGAAATTAAGGCTATGAAACCTCTTTTGAGGGAATTCAGTGGTTTTTAGGTTGGTTGAAGATATGCAGATGCTCTGCTATTTAAAGTGAGAGGTATGATGTTTGCAGTACAAGTTCTTGAAAAAATGTGCTGTCTGCTATGCTGTGATATTTACAGATTGGACCAAGCATTCCCAAGGAAGCATTTTGCTCCATGTTAAAGGACAACAAAGTTCTCCAGAGCCTATCACTTAAGAGCTGTTCAGACTGGCTGACAGACAAAGAGCTGCTGCCAGTTATTGGCCAGAACCAGCATCTGCAGAGAGTGGACATGAGCGGGTGTGTTTGGCTCACCCGTCACTCCCTGGTGGCCGTGTCTCTGAGCTGCATGCACCTCCAGCACCTTGGCCTGGCACACTGCGAGTGGGTGGACAGCCTTTCTTTACGCAGCCTGGCTGATCACTGCGGGGGGCTGCAGTCAGTCGACCTCACCGCCTGCCGCCAGCTCAAGGACGATGCCATCTGTTATCTAGCCAAGAAGTGTTTGAATTTGCAGTGTCTATCTCTGGCAGTCAATGCTAATGTCACCGATGAGTCGGTGGAGGAGGTGGCCAAGAACTGCAGGGGCCTGGAGCAGCTGGACCTGACAGGCTGCCTGCGGGTCAGGAACCAGTCCATCAGGTATATCTTATTTTCAAGTGTAATGCAACTAACTTTGTGCCATCCATGCCCACACGTTGACATGCACTACCTCGCTTATGCACTCATCCATATTGTCCTCTGCATGCTGTGCTGACAGGACGCTTGCGGAGTACTGCCCAAAGCTGCAGTCCCTGAAGGTGAATCACTGTCACAATGTGACAGAGTCGAGCCTGGATCCTCTACGGAAACGCAATGTAGTGATTGATGTTGAGCCGCCTTTACAGAGGGCACTGGTACTTCTTCAGGATGTGCTGGGGTTTGCTCCTTTTATCAATCTCCAAATATAGCCAAAGGGCAATCTGTCTGTCCAACAGGTGCACACAGGTGGGTAATATTAGCAATTTATCTACTGTATAAGCTTCTGACTTGTTTATATCCAAAACAGGGCCATAACTTAACATCTCTTGATTTATTACTAGTATACTTTGTTTAAGTGCAGTCAAGCAGTAATTAACCTTTTCTTTCTTGTGATACAGGTGTCCTAATAGGGCTTGCAGCTGTATCACACGTGCACGTGAGGTATTTTAAGAAATGTCAAGACAATCCAGGAAGACCTGAATTTGTTGTGCTGCTAAATGATGTTTTAAAAAACCTTCACTGGAATGTAATCAAAGATGCATATTTATAAAGGAACTGAAAATAATGCCACATTTGCAAATGACTGAACAAAGCCATGAATATTAGAGAATTTCTGCCTCATGTCCCAAAAACATCACTGCACTATTTCTTAATTACTTAGCTTTGTAATAACGTGGCTTTACAGAGGAGAATTTTTAGCCGATATATATAGAGTATTGTTATGTTTGGTTTTTGAACTGAGTACTCAGTGTATATGACACTGTAAAACACAGTTATCACATGTTTCATTTAGAAACATTTAAACATGTTTGAGTTTAATTAAACATTTAATTTTGCATGCAAGTGCCAACTTAAATAATCAGTTTACAGAAATCCCCACATTTCTCACCACTAGTTTGTCTAACCTTTGTTTTTATTTTATTTTATTTTTTACTTTTTTAGTTAGTTTGTTTTGTTCAGGTTTCAATATCTCCACTACTGAGTCTTATAAAGCTGAATGCAGATTTGTTTGTGGTGCTGACCACATGTCTTCAAGAAACAATGATGTCCTGGCTTCTCAGGACAAGTTACAGACCTCACTGTTAACAGTTTTTAACAATTTCCCAATGAAAATGGTACCAACACTGGTTGTTACACTAGAACTACAGTATCTGCATGGCTAGGTGTAACTAGGGTAATTTGGAAAGTATATTGGTGTGGGTAAAGTAGCCCTTTAATTTACATGGTTAATAAATATATACTTGTATAGGCTAGGATGTGGTTGAAATAGGCATAGGAATTTACTGTTTTTCTTTCATTCTTTGAAATTGTATAAAGTACCTGTGTTCATGTGTTCACATGCTGTTGGCCCTTAATATAGTATATGAATTATATAAGACATTAAATTGTAAAATACAGTGCCACCAGAATTGATTGTTATTTTTCCATAAGAAAGGCATAAAATACTATGATATAATTAGCAGTATGGACATTTGGGGTACTTTTCCTGCAGGTAGGTAGAACAAATTGCCACCAATCTGCTATGGGTACTGACTATGGACCTCCACAGCTAAAAATAAAAGTATTGGTCAGTTTTATTAGTAACAGGGTCTTAAGTAAGTTTAGAAGCAAAGACAAACCCAACTATTTTTGCCAGATTTAACAAATAAATAGTTAAAATTGTGACACAGGTCTGCGTTTTTCATGGCCAATAACATGCTTCTTGATAAATGAAAATGATGTTGGCCTGTATCTGTAAACTGCTCCGAATAAGCAAGATTGCTGTAATTCCATTAACTGTCAGGCATATGAAGCTTTTGTAAAAGCATTGCTCTGGTGTAGGTAGAGATGGACTTCACCTCCTCTCTGTGGCTCTCTGACTTAAACTGACACAAGGTGGCAGCAAAGAGTCAGGATATTGGTCTGTTTTAATTCTGTTTGAAAGGCTGCATGACTTCCAAACTACAGTACATTCAAGAAGCACAGTGATGTGTGTCAGAATCCACTGTCTGGAGTATATAAAAAGCGCAAGGCTCTCTTTTTTAAGATTTAGAGAAAGACTAATATTTGGTTAGACCTGTTATGAAAAGAAACAACTGCTACATGATCTTATTAACACCCGATGCAGTGAATGCACAGTAAGAATTAATGCGTACCCATGTTTCCATAGCTATGTGTCAATAATCCCTCCGACAGTTTCCTCTGGCGGTCCGATTGGCAAAACTACATCGTAACTTGTCTCAGTGACAACACAACAGGTCTATTTTCCACTTGATGGCATGGTTTAGCCCATCTGCTGTGTGCTGTCCAAAAGCTGAATTTGCACCAACTGAGAGCTGTGTTTGGGGGGCTTCAGGGATTGACCAGCAGCCTTCTGTTAGTTGTGCTGATCATCATATCGTACCGCTGTGCCTCCAATGAGACATCACTGTGTCATTAGTTATAAAGTAAATCTTGAAATTTCAATTTCTGAAGCAACTCAGGCTGATATCATGCAGTAGTTACTCACATTTAACCACATTAAGCAAGATTTTTCTGACATTTTAAGCAGGAATTAAAAAGTGAAAAGCCTGGTTATTTTCATGACTTGTCCTTCTCAAAATAACATGACGCAAAATAGAAAACTTTTGTCCCTGTATTGAAATGCAATTAAAAGGAATACTGAATCAAAAAATAACCTTTCAATCTCACCTGCGATCACATGAATAGGTACACAAACCATCAGTAGTGGCCCGTCCTTGTAGATGTTCAAGAGCCAGTGGGTTAAAAATGTTTCAAAATACATTCATCATAGAGGACCTCAATTAGCATTGATCTGGGGGTGGGGCTGGGGAAACACGACTGTGTTATTGTATACCATGCAGCAATTTCTGTTCCAGTGATTGAGTGTATGGGGGGATTTTTCAAACATAGCCGGCCTAACATATTTTGTCTTCCTGTCAATAATCTGGCACTTGTCTAAGTTATTGATCAGAAGTAACTGATCATTTTATACTAAGACAGTACAATGAATTGGTTCATTTTATTCAGAATGCAGTTTTAGCTCCCGGCAGCATGTAATATACTGTACCTATTAGTAAAACATTTTTAAGTTTAATTTCTGGCTGATAGATGGCAGCTATGTTTTGATAGCTGTGAACCAAAAATTACAACCCAACATAGTCATAGAGGATTCAAAACTCTTTTGATAGCTGTGTTAGCGCAAACTGTAGTGTAGAGTAGAGCTCTGTCTATAGAGTATTTTCTCACAGTTTATAGAGTCACAGAATCTGACAGGTCACAAAGTTTGGCACAACAAAGCTAATCTGACAGGTAATAAAATACAACATGCAATAAAGTGATAATGATAAAAAAATATTCTGATTGATCCTTCTTGTTGTTGTCCTTGTTTTTGAGGTGAATTAAAATGACATGGTTTCACAAGTTTCATCAGAATTGAGCAAAATGAAATATTTGCCATTTGCCCTTTCTTAATTTCTGTATTTCCCACATATATATATGTATACACACACACACACACACACAGTGGGTACGGAAAGTATTCAGACCCCCTTAAATTTTTCACTCTTTGT
>NW_018127949.1:3023369-3028280 GCF_001952655.1 Monopterus albus
CACTTGGGAGCAGTTTTCCTGTGAGATTAACCAAATGAATACTAAAGCAAGAATCAAAATATTTCAAGTGATTTAAATGAATCTAAAATATTATCTTCATCTTCAGAATGCACAAAAAAGTAGATCCTGCCCAAGAAAATAATCAGAAGTTGGTTTAGGCAACTTTTCAGCTTTCTGTTAATTAAATGAAATTTATATGAGGTGGTGAGAGACTTGTGGTAGGTGTTCTGAAGGTCCCAAAACTGCATCAGAGATTTTGTTCATTTTCATATTTTTAATTAATAGACTTTTCTCCCCGTCTTCCATCAGTGAGTGAGTTTTTCTTTCATTTATTTGATATAGTTTATCTCCTCCAGCCATTCATATACAACCTTATTGGATCCTGGGACTTAAGGATCCATCTTTTGGCCACCAGAGAAGCATAACTAATGACAACATTAAAGTGGCTTTGTGAGCGTGGCCATCAGAATGTCGATCAGCCAAGCAAGAAATAATTTTGGATTTCAAAATCAGCATGAATAAACATGTATGTTTAGAATCAGGTGAACTAAAATAAACGGAGAGCTTAAATTTTAAAGCTTTGAAAGGTGCTGATGAACTAACTGACTCTTCATGTGTCATGAATGTGAGGTTCTAAGGGGGAGAAAAAGCTATTTTATGGAGATTCAGGCCAAGAACAGTGTTTGTTTTCAGTCTCTGAGGGGAATGAATGATGATGCCACACAAGACGTCTTCAGAGTGCTGTTTAATTGAAGTGACATTTGAAGATTTTCAAGCACATAGAACTGTCACATCCATTAGCATCTTCATAATTACTGTGCTTCTGGCCCCCGGACTGGACAGGAAACATGTGGCCAGCTAGCTCTGGACCCAGTAGTAAGTCCACATGTACTCTTCATTAAGACATTTTTTACTCATTTACTTTTAATGAATTAGGCATTGTGGTCAGTGTGACTCATAACTATTCAGTATTTGGCCCAGTTCTTATCCAAAACAGCTCATACATGTTAGTTTGACTGTCAGCAACACTTAACACCAACAATTAACATAGGCCTATGGCTTTGAAGCTATACTGCCATGTCCAAAAAGTGTTTGGTATCTTTTAACTTCTTGTGAGTAGGTTTGGTAAAGTTTGTATTTAGCTAATTTGTCTTTTCATGTTCCCTTGTACAAATGCAGAACGTATCCCCTGGCAATCACTGCCCATTTGTTTATAGCGGACGCACAGCAGAAGCTCTAACTCGCGTAGGTCGCGACGCCCACTAGATGGCGCAGTCCCTTTATTGATTTTTCTTTGTCTTGCTTCGTCATGTCCTTTTAGTAAAAAGGCGCGCGTTGTATTTCCGGAAATGGCTAAAAGTTACCCAAATAACATCAGTTTAAATGTATTTTAAAAGCACTTTCTACCTTAGGTCGCCATGTCAGAACTGGTTTTGGCCGCCGTGAATCAGGACTTCAAACTCTTGGAATCTTAGCTGGGTCCTAGCCGGTAAGCTTTGTACTCCGGCATATGGTTCTATTAGTATGAAGCACAGACTACCTTGTTTCTAAGTTTATTTTCATTTTAATATTGTTTTAGAGCCTGACTAAAGTTAGCATTACATTGAACCCTTACATACTCTTTTACATGTTGTTTTGTACAGTTTTATTTACTTTTAGTATTTATTGTTATTATTATTCAGCTATGGCACAAAGTAAGAAAAAAAAAAGGTTAATCCCTTTGGGAGTCAAATGTAGCCTAAACATTTTCACTGATACCAATAAAGTTGAACTGTTTGGTTGTTTTAGGTCAAAGTGGTGAAATATGTCAAAATGTAAATGGGAAAAACTTTGTACTGGGTAGAATATCATCGTACCATTTGCTCTTTTGCTGTTTAGTTTAGAACCCTATAATGTATATATAAAATCCCTGACAAAAATAAAGCTACAGGTAGTTATTTTGACAGAATATACGTATATATAGGCAGACCAGTTTTGACTGAATTCATTGATGTTCTGCTCTTTATGTGTTTCAGGAGCTACAGCTATTTTAATTTGAGTCATTTTAGGCATTTTGCTTGGAAAAAAAAGGGTAGAGTGGAGGAGGTTAAAGACACATTTTGTTCTGTAGCATTTTTAAATTTAACAAAAGAACTTAATTTTGGACTTTTTGATCAGTGAATACCTCCATAAATCAGATGATTCAGTTCGCGGGTTTTACAAGCCATGGTTTGGTAAATCCTGTAGAAGCAGGTGCATTCCTCCAGCTTCTCAGCCTTTTGTGTTTAAGAGGTGACCTTTCTTCTGCCAGCCTCCCACTACCTAATGACCTCTACCCAGGCTCGAGTTCAGCCAGTTCTGAGCATCAAAAGACAAGTTTTTTTTTCTTGCTATGCTCAATTTGCCTGCAACAGAAACTTGTTGATTTGCCTAAGAGACAGTAAACAGGACTAGGATTTGTCCTAGGACCACTTTGCCCTCTGACTAATGTGTGCCATAATCAGAGATCATATCTTGTTATGCTTAATGGACACTGAGAGATGCTAGAGGCCATCTTATCATTTACTTTGTTTTGAGACAAATATCTGATTTAAGACATTGAAGTAAAAGTCTGAATTCACTGCACTAATATTCTCCTTGCTGGTACAATTTAATTTCTATTCCATCAGTCAGGATGGTGATGTCTATGAAATGTAGTAAACAGGTGGAATATAGTACTGGGGGGATGTGGTCTACGTGCCACAAAGATTCAAACCAAAACCACCTCTGTCTTATTTCTGCTATGTTGTCTCACTGTCTGGAAACTCTGACATAAAGGGAACTCTTAGTATTATTTGATAAATGGAGCACAAACAGCAAAATATGTGTTTAGTACTTGTCTCGGCCCATAGATTAATGACATTAACGAAGTTTCCATTAGCACAGCGATCGGGGGAGACAGAGGCGTCCATGCGTAAATCCACATGACTGAATCACTGATAAGAGAAAATGAAACACATCTCTATGGGCCAAGAGGGGCCAGGAAACGCCACTCTAAATTAGCCCGCAGCCCAATTTGTTGTTACTTCATTAACCGACAAGCAGGGGAGGGAAGTTGTGACCCATCTTTTCTCTAAAAAACTCCCCACTTTGCCTTTTCTGGACCTCTGAGAACAAAGTTCCCTGTGAAGAAAGGCAGGTGTGGAGAGGATCAACAAAGTGACAGCAGCTCCACAAGTCAGAGTTGTGCAGAAGAATTTCATCTGGTTGCTTTTTTCCCCATGGTTCATTGTTGCATGGCTTATTTAGTAGTTATCAGTTTTATACTAAAAGTTTGTATTGTCTAAAGAAAATGTATGTGTACTTGCTACTGAAACATGTGAAAGTTGAAAGACAAAGATTTTAAGTTGAAGTGGTAGTCAGTACCCAAGTACTGTACAGTAAGTACAGTACAGTAAGACCGTTGTATTGAATGTTGTATTGACAACTAAACAAACAAAAAAAGTGGTTAAGATAAATGAAGCAAAAAGTGTGTGGAGTCACAGCACATCAGGCCTGAAGTGGATCAGCGGAGGTTCAGGTGGAGCTGAGGGGCCTTTTCAGCTCCTAGCTGCTGATGGAACTGGCTGTCTGGGATGGCTAGGCTCTTATCTTCCATGTCCCACTAATATCCACGAGGGACCGACGCAGTTTGGCACCCTGAAATCCCCTCTCCTTTGCCGGATGGGAAATCAGCCTGGGTGGATCATGGGGGCTTGAGACGTGGATGCCATATGGCCCCAATTTATTCTCAGTGGAGTACGGGCCTTTGGGGTACCCAGCTTCTAAATGTACAGCAGAGATTTTGACGATGTGTGATGTGACAAAGGCATTTTGGCAGTTGATGTTATTAGCACATCACTGCGAATCATTTTCATTTTTCAGTGGTGACTATCTCTATACACAACTGAATAAAACAGGGCTTATTAACATCCTAATGGAATAGTGTAGAATTATCAGTCTACTTTTTAAATGGTTCTTGAATTGAGTAACTCTTATCAGGTAATCTCACTAAGATCTACATTTTTTTTTAAATACAAAGATAATTACAGACAGAATCTAGACTGAGAGGGGTATGATCCTCTTTACAAGTGAAAAGTATGGAAAAGTGCCTTTTGCATGAATGTGGAAGACTATAGTTTAAATTATAGCATATCTGTGCTGTACTAGAGAGATTTAATTTAGAGGAAAGATCTTTTTTTCAGTGTAACTTTTGTTTAAACAGGCAATCCTCAGTGAGATTAAACAAGTATTATTTATGAGCAAGACAGAAATACAAACATAATATAATGACAAAAATTCTAATTCTTTCAGGTAAAAGAACGACTCAAACAATGCAAATAGCTCATTAAAGCAACCAAATAGCTATCAAAAATTATAATAATGATACATTTTTGTTTTAATTGCAGAATGTTGCAGAGTTTTTTAATTGCCATTTAGTTTTATTGGAGATTATGTTTTGTGTCTTAAATGTGTAAATAAAGATAAAGTCTGGCTGCAGCTTTCAGTCTTGATTGACAGGTCTGTTTTGGTAAAAAAAAAAAAGAAAAGGGTGCACTACTTTGTCTGGCCAGCTGAGGACATGCTTTCCTCAAACTGGGAAATGGGAACACAGCTTTTTATAAACTGACCTGAGTTGTTGTTAAGCAAATAGCACAGTGTAAAAGAGGACAGATTAAAAAAAGTACATACATTATGTGATGTTAAATATGACTCTTGATTATTTACCAAAACAGTTTGTGTAGAATCATAGATGCTGCTTTTTGATATTTTTAGCGTAGTTTTTATGAAATAATTGTCATCAAGCTCATCAGTGGGTGTAGATGAGGCCTTTGGACAGCTAACCCCACACTCTGGAATAACCATGTGAGACAATCTGTTTATGACGCAGATTGAGAGACCTCCATCGAACTT
>NW_018127949.1:3028304-3064981 GCF_001952655.1 Monopterus albus
CCTGCTGAAAGGTGGTCTACCTGGAAGGCCAGGGCTCCCTGCCAGCTGCATGTCATTTCTATCAAATGTGGTCGGGGTCTGTCAATTAAGAAAACACAGGGCAATCTGTGGCTGTTGAAAGAGATCCCCTTGGCCTGCTCCCAGCCTGAGAGACGGCCTTTTGTTCCCAGGCATGTCTCACATACTTTCCGAGCCCAGATAAGCTTGGGCTTCATGAAGCCCTGCTTTATATTTGCCCACTGTAATGTCTCTGTGGGGTCAGGGAATATGGGGAAGCACTGTCAGTGAAAAGATAATATCCCCCTCCCACACACACATTATGGGGTCAGGAATAGAAGCCACAGGTTAGGTGGTCCTGAGGCCTGGCAGGGGACTTTTTTTTTCTTTTTTGCTGAATGATCCCGTCCTCCTGTGTGCCCGCCCTTGATCCATTTGTACCTCTTTTATACAGAGGGTATAAACTGCAAAACAAGCAGGCGGCCTTAGTTGTTTCCTGAAATGGGATAAACAGATACTTTGTGTCTGGATCTGTCAATGTAGGGGGACGGGAATTTGTTTTAGTACCAGCTGGACCACCCACAGCCAAGTACACAGGTACATCAAGGTGGGTTGAAATATAAGTAGATGGGAAGGGGAGGTTTGAGGCCAGTAGGTAGGGGGGTCCAAAGGGACTGGGACTGCTCGATGACTTGGCGACATTGTGGTTTATCATGAAATTTGCCTTGTAAAAGCACTAAGGAAAATACCAGGCATTCTTTTTACTCCTTACTCTTACCAGATTTTCCTCTAATTTAGGCTCCACAGACCAAAATGTATCAGTGTGTTAGGCATGTGCTTTTACGGGCATATATTTTTTTATTGGGTTATTTCATATGTTTATTATGTATGTTTCATATGCTAAATGCTATTTACTGTATTTCTTATGAGCACACCAAAACAAATTCCTAGCAACTGTCAGGTTGATATGTCAGGACAGTATAAGTTTATGTCAGATGCTGTAAATGATCTGTGTTGTAGATTATGTTTACATTATAGTTTCAATTATTGGCATTAGTTTTTGCTCGTGGTCACTGGGGTCTACATTTCTTCATTTTGACTGTCATGCAGAAGTGAAGCACTGTATACTGTCCTGTCTGGCATTAGTTCTGTTAGGATAATGTACGCTTTATAGTCAAAAGTATGTGGACTTGTATTTTTAATCTGGTGCTGTTTTGTGTGGTTTTGGCCAGGCCGTTAGTTCCAGTTACGGGAGCTTTTATTGCTAACACCAGTGGTTCCCAACCTGAGGGTCAGCACTGGTGGAAGAAGGGTTCAGATCTTTTACTAGAGCAAAAGTACCAGTGCAACAATGTGCTAAAAGTAATGGAGTTAAAAGTACAATATTTGTCTTTGAAATATAGTGGAGTAGAATTGTGAAGTTGCAGAAGTACTCGAGTGAAGTACCTCAAAAGTGTAAATAAATACAGTCCTTGAGTGGATGTACCTAGTTATCTTACCACTGGTCACTGGAACATTCCCGCTGCTCAAAAATATGTTGCCCACATCCCAGCACTGGGGTCATAACCTGTGTTGTAGATATACATGTGTGTGTCCAGCTTTGTGGGAAAAGTTCAAAAATGGCCACTTCCAATTTCGACATGACAGTGCCACTGCCGCGTGCATAATGAAATGGTTGAATCAGTCGGGTGTGGAAGAGCTGCAATGATTTGTTGATAAGTCCATCAAAATACAATTAATCGACATCTATTTTGATGATGAATTAGTTGTTTTTAGTCATTTTTAATGTGAAACTAACAAATATTTTCTGGTTCTAGCTTCTCACATGTAAGTTTTTGCTGTTTGTTGTCATATACAGTAAGATGTGTGATGTTTTGGACTGTTGGTTGGTCAAATCAAGCAATTTAAGGATGCCACTTTGAGCTTTGGGAAGCTGTGATGGTTGTTTTTCTTTCTTTCTTTTTTTTACTTTTTTATAAACTAAGTAATCAATAAATCAGAAAATAACTCGTAGAATAATCAGTAATGAAACTGATAATTAGTTGCAGCCTTTGTGCGGCCTTTTCCTCTCCAGCAGCTTTGTGATGAAGAGGATGGAACACCACCTGTGAACCAGACCTTATCACCGAAAGTCATTGCCTGACCTCGCTGACTCTCTTGTTGCTGAATGGGAGAAAATCCCTGCAGCCAAAGGAGCGCAGGCTGGTAAGGTAGCACATTAATACCCACAGTTTGGGAATTAAATGTTTATGGGTGTAATGTTGAAGTATCCACATACTTTTGGCCGTATAGAATATACAGTATGCGCCTTTTGATCACTGGTTACCATCTGTTGAATATTTCATATGTCTGTGCTGCATGTTTCATATGTTGAATTTTCTCATGGTCACATGCAAACATTTCTAGTAGCTCACATGCTAATAGGACAATGAAGCGTATCTTGAATCTTCGCTGTTATTTATGTTTTTTTTTCCTCTTAAATGTTAATGGTAGTCATAGCAGCCTAAAGAGTCATTTCCTTCCTCATTGTCAGCAAATTGCCCATGCAGGAGTGTTGTATTTAACGTCCAGTCTGGGTGTGGTTCCGTTAGATAGCTTTAAGACCATGCTGAGTGCGCTTGAAAATTAGCTTTTTGGCAACTTCCGAGGATGCACAGTCTCCCAGCAAGCCACCAAAGCTTTGTCAAGACCGTGCTGGTTTAAGCTCGCAGCTTTTCAAGCCTCGCATTATGCCTGACTCAGTCGGGCAGAAAGCAAAAGAGCCTTTTCTGCAGTCATGTGGGCATACTGGCATTATACACAGTTCAGTATTAGATATTTGTGAGTCATATAAACAGAAGGGAGGGCAGTGAAGCTTCTTGAAGAAAAAAAACTTTATAATTGGGGAGTTATATAAGTGTCTAAATCCTCCTCTAAGGATTTAAATTTTCCTCCATTGTGTGTTTTGAAAAGCAGGAAGACCTCACAGCAGAAGTGACAAATCCTCTGCCATAGAAATCACTGTGCTACAGTTCAAGGACTGTAAATTAAGTCTTTGAATCTTCAGGTGTTAACGGCCTCCTACTGTGATTCTTTATTTAAGATTTTGCATTATTTACAGTAACTATAATCAGCCACTTGTTTTCTTCTGGGCAGTAAACAGAAATTTGGATGTTTTAGGTGAATGCAGAAATTGTTTTCTTGTGAAAATTTTTATCAAAATGGAAAAAAACAGCTACTTGAGAATTAATACATACAAAAAACAAACTATAAAATTTACTGTAGAAAATGGATAGTCAGATTTATAGCTGTTTGCAAGGATGCCACTGCTCCAACTATATTTATCATGCCGCTTTTTCTAAAAATGTCCTGCTTTTTCAGTGTCCTTTTAGTCATTCAGGTCTATTTAGCCTTATGCACCCTTGTTCAGGTTTGTTATGGTTCTCTTCTTCCTTCTGTAGCTCCCCCCAATTATAAACTGTATAGATTTCCCCATGGTGAGTCCCTGTCGTCTCTACACATCCACACTGTGTGTATCTATGAGCTGGTTGTGTGTGTGTGTGTGTGTGTGTTTGACTGCCTGTTGGCCCAGATGCTGGGGTGTGTACAGTGTGTAAATCTGGGGCTAGTCAGGTTGCTCAGGCATGACCTGGACTATGTCAGGCCTTGTCTTCTGAGCGCCTCCAGCAGTGTTTCCCTCAGCTCTGACCAGTCAGCCTCACAAACAAGGATTTAGGTCATCTTGACCCCCCTGCATCACCCATGAGTTTGTTAACGTGGCTGGGAGTCACTGCCTCTGATGATCTGTGGGTGTAGAGTTGTAAGATGTTTACAAGAGTTGTTTGCAGAACGCAGATTATTTGCCATCAAATTTAATTCCACACTGGAGCCTATAAACATGGTGGTTGTACTTTTTACTGTTCTGTATGTAAGTAAGTAATCTGCATCTGTTCCTGGAGCATGGCCGGCCCAAACCTTTTTGAGGACCTTAATAGAATTTCATATACCCACCTTCAAAATGTGGTGTAAATGCACAGTAACAATAAAAAAAAAAGATCAATAACAGTAACTGGTTTTTAAGCAAAATTCCAAAAAGTGAGTGTGTGGTGGCAAACTTGATAGCCTGTTTATACATTCAGCAGATAGAGCAACATTAGCATCTATGTAAAGTCTTGTTTCTGACCAGCCAATTAATGTAGCTCCAATATTAACTCTCCTTTTAAGTCTTCTATATTCCATCTTCTCTTGAGAGACATGTGTGGCCCTTTAGCAACTTGCAGCGACGCAGGCCGACTGTTGCTTCGCCTTACTTCGCCTTTGTTTGGCAAGACTACAGCCAACGGCTAGCTAGCATGTACGTTCTGTGCCTGCATGAGAGAAATAACGCCCCTACCAGCAGGTGGCGGTATCTGTATTCACCAATCAGAGTATGAGAGTATGTCTGATATGAAGTTGCAAATGACACTGCTATTCTCTGCTCTTGGTCTTTTGGTTTTGGGAGAAGAAAGGAGGTCATGAAAGCAAAAAACTACAGAAACTGCACTAAGTGGGTGAAATCATGGATAATTACAGCAACAGGCTGAATTGGCCTTCCCGAACCATTCTCTTCTTGTACACTGATTCACTTAGCTGAACAGCCAATCTGAGTGGTCTCTCATGCCGATGAGGCCCACTACTGATTAAACATACCAAATCGCCCGAAAAGCCGCCAACAGGGTTCGAGTAGTGCCAACGGTGTGGGACACACTGCGGAGACGAGGGTGACAGATGCTCACTGATAGTGGCTGACAGCCGACCGTCAGCTTGGTGTGTCAAGGGTGTACACACAGTCACTGGACTCGTTGCTAAAGTAAAGATCTTGATTAGAGCAGCTTTAAAACAACTACATATGTGCTTTTCCACCAAAAGTTCCAGGAACTTTTACTTCTCAGCAACTAATGTTCAGGAACTTTCTGAAGTGGATACACATTGTAATGTGTATTTCAACAGGAGATGCAAAGCAACAGGAAGTTGAAGCAGATTAGTCCACAGACATATCAGATCTGTCACAGAAAGAAAGCCAGAACTGTACAAACACTGACCATATTCCATCTTATTCCAGGGTGGTTGTGAATTGTAGTCTTTTGTGAACAGCTGACATTGTTCCTCAGTTCTTATGATGAACAAAGTTTATCTAGCTTAGCATAATTTTCAAGAACTCTGAGCAGTAGGTTAGTGGCTTCACAAATGATGTGTTATAGTTTACAGCTGTTTTTCTTATGAAGTTGTGTTTGAAGAAAAATAATTGTTTGGAGGTTGGGTTATAGGGCTAGCGTTAAAATTAAGATGTCCTAAAACTACGGATAAAGGGATTATTGGAGGCCAAACACCAGATATTGTACTTAAGTGATTTTTATGAATAAATTATTTGATGCCTTTTTTATTTGTTTGGGGAATGGTTCCAGTGATCCCACACCTCTACAAAAGCCACCACATGACTGCACTTAAGTGCAAAGGGGTAGAATAGGCGTGCCAGTACAACATTTACATGGTACCTATGAAATCAGCTTATATATGGGTTGAACTGACTTAATGGATTTTAAGAGACTAGATCCTATTAATGGATAGGCTGCCCTAGGGTGCTGCCCCAACCAACAGCAGGCTAATCTGGCATGCAAATTAAATCCTGCCTCTCTATATGCCTGCCTGTTTAATGCGATCCATTACACAGTTTCACTTATTTATATATACTATTATAAAATAATAGGCTTATAAATGAACTGAGGGAGGGGTTTGTTCTATAAATGGGGTTTTTGCAGGCTGGTTTTCCCATGCAGTGGCCCCAAGGCAAGTGGAGGGAGCAGTAATATTGGTTACGGTCACCGACATTCATAGCTGTCTTCAACTTTGAACTGCAGAATTTTCTGTTTTGCAGTGCACGTGCATAGAGCCTTTTTCAGTGAGGTTGTCTAATATATCATTATATCATATGTTTAGGGTGATATTCAATTTGTTTCTAATTTGTTTATGTTTCAAACAATCTCCCATGCCTCTTTGTCACTTCACATTCCCCAGTATTGTACCACTGTGCTGCAGGGAGGCACAGTGGATGATTTGTAGGCTGCGGTGTGTTTGAGGTTATAATCTGGCACATGATCACGCTGAAGGCTGAAATGGACATCTGCTGAGGAACCCCACTCCTTCCAGTCTCTTTGGTTTTGCCGGGCTCTTCATGCTTGGTTACTTTAGAGACTGCTTTGCTAATGTTGGAGGGGAGGTGGCAGATTTCACCTGACCCCTTCTGAAATAGCATGGTTTAGCTGAGGGAAGAGCTGGGAAGCCCTGGGAGGAAAGAGGAGGGGGTTAATAAGAACATCGCCAGAATCAAATGAGGCTTTTTTCCACTGATGTGGTTAAAACATTGCCCTGTTAATACAATTCCAGTCGGTCCTCTGCATTGTATTGCCTAAACATGTTCCCTGGCTGCCTCGGTTGTGTACTGGAAAACAAATTCCTTGAGTGTGTAACATGCTTGGCCAAAGAAAGGTGATTATCCTTATCCTTGTTGCCTGTAGTTTCATGTAGCACTGGCCTTTCTGGGGCTCAAAGTCAGATGAATCTTGTTCAACTACTTTCAGACAGGCACATGCACATGTACCCCAGGCAGAGCTTAATCACCTGCCCTTTTGCCCTTCTGACTTTATAAGTGCCCTTTTGATGGACAGTTCTTTTTATTTTAGTTTTTTTAAACAAATTTTATTTTGGCTCAAGGCATTAGATTTCGACTAAAAGTGTAGTGTAACTGCCTGACAAGTGCATTCTACCATGTCCCTGCCCCCTCCCACTTCCATTTCTCATGCCACAGCAAAGCGAGCACCCTGTGGAGCAGCGTCCGCACATGTATCCCTGACCTGGCTGTGTTCATGGATGACAGACAGCTAACAATGCTTTGCCCCAAGCCTCTGCATTGTTTGTCACTGTTGTGAAATTAAACCACTATTAAAACATTTCAATACAGCCTGCAGTAGCCCAAACAGAAGAATCGATGTAGCCCAGTCAGACTATACTATGCTTTTTCAGCCAATTAAGCAATAAGCTCATAGGCCTGCTTAAAACTAGGAAATGTGCAAATATGTGATTTGTGCACTGTTTACCTCTGCGGAGTTATAGCCTAATAAATGATCTCTTCTGACTACTGTGACACAAAATATACTAGTAGTTGTAGGCAAGCTGACTGATTGTGATTTCAATACAATATACAGGAGTCCAGTGCCATACAGGCGCAAACTTGAAAGTTTAACCTTTCATCTAATCTTACTGCAGTTAATATTGTCCCTCAGATCTCATCTTATTTAAACTACACAATGTGTTTTAGTGATTCTAAAGCACAGACATAAAGCTACTTTAGCTGTGTATTAGTATTTTGTCAGCATTATAGTTATAGGCATTGCACTACAGTATTTGCAGTGATCTATAATTTATTTATCTTAAAAAATTATTAGAACAAATAGCCCATTAAAATCTGTGTGCAGACAGAACTGCTCTGTGGTCAGCTACTTGAAGTTGAGCTACTGGCTGTTACAGTTTGGTGGGGCTTACTTGTGTAATGCAGCAGCTCTGTGAATTTTACAGATGGTGAATACTTTTTGTTGATATTGATGATTAGCACATCTGCAGGAGTGAATCTGTATCTTGGCAAATAAATTAATTTATAAATAAAAGATGTGCTTCTGTAGGTAGCATTATTATTATTATTATTATTATTATAAATGACTATCTGTGAGAGGGGTGACTATTTCCTTAGCTTGAGCACCTGCCTCCCAAAATGCCTGTGCATGGCCCTGCTTTCAGGGCTTACTTCAGCACAACTTGCTTTTTGAGCAAAATTGAATAAGACGTGAATTGAATATTTTCAGTTTATCTGACACGGGTTCCCTGACAAATATAAATAAATAAAGCCTTCCCAATGCAGGTATGCTTGAGTGTGTGCACCTCATTTCAAGCACAATTAACTTGAAATGGAGTGCTGCAGGATCAATAGTCCCCGTTTGATCCGGGGGGGTCTGTCACTCCATGGAAATGGCACACATATGGTAATACAGGCAGCTTAACAACAACTCAGAGGATTTACTGTTGCTGTTTTCAGGCCAACATGAATAACAAACAGTGGGCCACTCTTGTGAGCTATCTTCTTTTATCCCAGCTTCAATTAATCTTAAAGAGAGATACCATTTAAAGATAATGAGAAGGGGGTAAAACTAATGTATATTGATACCAAGGGGTGAAAGCATCAGAATAAGATTGTCTGTAATATTCAGAGCCATAGGAAGGGAGAATTGTTGTAGATTCTTGCTTTATAGGCAAACTGACTAGAGTAGGTTGCCTCAGAACACAACATAAAAAGATAAATGAACACTGAATGACCCTGATGTCGCACTGTTCCTTCATCATATAAATAACAAAAACCAGAGCGAATAAGGCAGACTGTGCTTGGGCCAATTCCCTAACGGGTGCTTATGTGAAATGCAACTTTGAGGCATTTTCCCTGCTCAGAATGTGGCATTTATTTGCGAGACTCTGTTTCAATTTAAAGGGAATGGCAGCTGAAGGAGGCACAGGGGACAGTGTCTCATCACTGCCACTTATAGGCCTGCTGCCGGGGAGGGAAACCTCAGCAGGCAGCTCCACTTAAACAGTGAAGACCTCCACCAGTCAATGTAATGTGCAAGTCTTTGATAGCCTCATATTCTCAATCCTGTTTGAGTGTGTTGGTGTTTGTGTGCATGTGTGTGTTTGTTCACAGTGTTTTTGAGGAAGGCCCATTTGATATGTCTAAATATAGTCACACTTTGAATTTTTTTACTTTAAGTAACACTTAAAATACTTAAAATGTCACCCACTGTCTTTTGTTTTTGCTGTTAGAAAGACTTTGCCATGTGAAAATTTTTGATACAGAAAAATGTTGCAATGTCACAATTTTGGAGGCGTTATTGACAGATTAGTACATTTAGCGTTGCAGACCAATGTAGCTATTATAGATTTGGATGTAAGGCTTTGTTGGTTTATTAATATTGAGGTGATCATGGTCATTGGTGATGTGAAATCTAGGCACAGACTTTGTGCATTTTGCTTTGCTGGAATAATACGGCACAACTCTCACATCAAATCTTTGGAATCAATGAGTTTACAGCTGTCATTTGTCATACATATCGGGTAATATTCACTTGAACACGAGTGCTTGAACACACCATGCATGTTTGCCTCATGTAGCTATAGGATTAACAGTTCAACCAGTAGTAACTTTTATTCTACATCCTTCTCTTCAAAGCAGTAAAGAGAGGATTTCTGTCACAACTTCACCTCTTTGCATGGAGAAAGGAACAGGTCTTGGTCGAAACTTCACTGACACTTGTAGTATAAAGAACAACTTTTATTAGACCCACACTTTTTGAATTGTGGCTTTCTTAAGGGTATCACACGACACATTGCCCAAACAGTATCTCGTTATTTTACAACTTTGGTGGAAAGGTACAATGACCTTAACATGGCACCTATTAGGAAGGTTTTTTTCTTTTAAAGATATGTGCTTAAAAAGACTGCCCTATAGGTCACATGTTCAAAACAAAATTAATTATCTTGTATTTTCACCCTAGGAGTCACTGAGAAACCAGACTAACCAGTGTGAGTTCCTGCCCAAGGACGTTCCTTGGACTGCTCTTGAAAAAGACAGCATACGGACGTTCCTCGCCCAAAGGGTTAATGTGATGAAAAACAAACAAATATCCCCATAAATAGGTGCTTTCCCTGGAAGAAAGACTTTATATGCTACAGTACAAGCTCATTTGAAATTCAGCTGAATGTCTCACAATGGTTGAACATACAGGGCTGACGATGGGGGGTAAATTAGAGCTTGAAGATGAATTATCAAACAATTTAAAAAAAAAAAAAGTGAAGCTGAGCCAAAGGGAAACAGAGCACAGATGATATTGGCAATGGGTTTGGATTTACTCTTGTCTTTCTGGGTTAAGTCTCTCTGATGTGTGTTATTTTGTTGTTTTTGTGCTTTTGGCTTCTGTAATGTAGCATGCCCAGAGGCATTTAAAGTCCAAAGAGTGTAAAAAATGAAAGGTTTATTTTTAATTTAAATTATTACATCTATTTCTCAGTGATCAACAAATCAAATATGAAGTCACATGAGCTGACAGTGACCAGAGAAATGGCAAAGGATGTGTCTACCCCCACCGTGAGTCTCGCTCCACCCTACTCTCTGCATTCCAGCGATATTCATTTTGATTTCAATTAAAGATCCTGAGTGTGACTCTTGGAGAGAAATTGCCTGCCTTTAATTAGGTAGTCTAAGTTCATGGAAGCAATTGTTGTTTCCCCAGCACTTTCAATTTGATGAGCCAAGGACTCCCATTTTATAGCTATGAATGAATATAGTTCCATGCCCCTCAGGTTTGTTGTCCTGCTAACTATGTTGCAGCCAAAGAGAGAATATTATGTGTGTGTTTGTCATTAGTATCTGGGGTTATGCTACTGTAAGAGTGTATGCATGTGTGTTTTGTGTGTGTGTCCTCTAGTCCTACTCTGGACTGCAGGTGGGCTCTTCCATCTGTGATGAAGAGGTCAGTAGCTGGCTAGGACCACATGGTGCGGCGCAGGTCGCTGCCCGCTGGTCAATAATCTATTACAGGACATCCCTCCTCCTCCTCTATGTGACTGATGCACTGCACAGAGATGGCCTCCCAGAGGTTAATGCTGCTCGGCTGACCCCGGTCCCCTCTGACAAAACACTGTCAATGCTTGATTCTGAAAACTGCTTCCTCAGCCAAAAATTAGGTCGGCCTGTTTTGGTACGGCAACGGTTAAGGGTTTACATCTGAGTTCAGAAGTGTGGTAATATGTCAGTTTGTTCTTAAATGTCAGGCACAGTCGCTTTTATGATTCAGCTTGAGTTATTCTGGACTGTGTTCATGAGCTAAACTGAAGTAGCCAGAAAGATAAAGGATAAATCATACAGTAAAAATAAGGTGTGCAAAGTGATCTGTTAAGGTGGTAGTTCTTTCAGTTGTGCAGAAGTAAATTAAGCCTTTACACAGACAGTACAGTCATAAGATGGCGGCTAATCATTTATTGTATTTGCTCTGTACTCCAGCACTTACAGTATGAGGATAAAGGAAACAATGGCAATGATGGTTAGTGCTCGTGCTAAGCTTTAAAGCATAGTTCCAGTTTATTGCTAATGACTCTTAGTAGAAGAAGGAGAATGGCTCCACATGTTGGAGATTGTAAGAGAAAACAAGCAGAACTGCAAAATATATTTTGTGTGCAAACTGACCTTTTGGTTTTACCTACCAATAGTGACTTGTACTGCAGCCATTGTCACTTTTATGGATTTTTTTTTTTTTGCCTTCATCCTGGTCTTCAGTAATTGAAACAAATTATAAGTTGGATTGAGTTCATGTGACCAGGTTGCCTAGTTAAGAACATGTTTGGCCATAAAAACTTAAAGGGCTACAAGTTGTATATAGACGTGAACCGCCTGTTATTACATCTAAAAGTCTCAGCCTTGTTTCATTTCAAGTCCAATATGCTGGGGTACAGATGCAACATAAAGAAAAATCATATCACTATCTTGACTGCACTGTAGCTGTCAGGTATTATGTTACTGTACTGTGCTGTGACTGTGAGGTTGAAGGTGCCTCACTGGGTGCTGTGATAAACAGATCTTTTTATAGGACGCTGATTGGTTGAACATCATGTTATTCTGACAACCCTCACTTCCAATCAATTTATGCTACAAATTCTAACTCGCATTCACTGAAGCATTGCCTGTGGCCTTGTTCCTCCATTTCTCTTTTCCCTTGTCAGCTTCTCTTTCTCCAGCAGTTCAATAAGCACCAGGTAACAGGGCTGCTTTCACTACAACACTTCATACACATTTGCCTTTGTCTTTTTAAAACATTTGAACAAAAAAATGTCACTATGTTTTCCCATCTAATCTGCATCCAGTGATATTTACACTCTGAGCCTCATAAATGAGCTGGATCATGGTTTGTGAACACTGCACAGCCACACTGTATTCATTGTGAATATAATCCACAACATTAGCGCAAGGTCTCTTTGTTTCACTGTTCTGTATTAATAAATCACCTGCTGCCTCTACAAGAAGCTGTCATTTGAAATTCTAGCAGCGGGTCTTGTCTGACTGTGATGTGGACCATGGGCAGGCCTCATGTCTGCGTGAGGAGCAGAAGGAAATTAGCTGCACCTGAATGACAAGGCGAATGCTCCCACCCCCTGAGGGACTGTGATCTACACACAAACTCCCTTTTAATAGACTTACACCTCATTTGGCCTCTAAAGCTTGTTGAAGGGTCCCAGAGGATGGGGAGGGGGAGAGGGGCCCCTCTGAGGTCAGCCCCGCTGCTCGCTGTAAACCAGCTGCAGTGAAAGGGAGAGCTTGATTAGATGGTCATTCACACCCAGAAGGGGACCGCTGTGGAGGGACAATGCCGCATTTTCCCTTTGCAAAACAACAGGGACATTTTGTCTGGCCTGTCGTGAGCAATATCTGTTATGTTGTGGAAGGCTGCTTGAAAAGCTCAGAGGAGACAGAGTGATCCTGCATGTGGAGGCAAGGTGGCTCAACAGCAGTTGCCTCTGTTTGAACAAATATCCATGTTTTATGGTAGGTTTGGAGGAGGACAGTTTTGCTCCTATTAGTTCAATAATGTTTACCATCAATCTACATTTTAATTCAGTATTTTACCTCCCTGTTCACTGCATCTTGTGCTCTGCCCTTACACTGTTCAGCAGCTAGAAGCCCACTTTTATCATAATACCACAGTGTCTGCCTACGAGGCTTGTAGCTGCAAGCACAATATGAATTTATTTTGGCTCATTTGTGCATCAGGAATTCTCAGCTGATTGTAATTGTAGAGATAAACCATAGAACCTGAGTGTTGGAAGAGAGTAAGAAGTAAGATGAGTATCAATTTTACACAGAATAGTGCATGCTTTAAATAGCAAAATAATCAACTTGTCAAGGCTTTTATTTTGACATTCTAGCTGAGCTGTCCCACTGCTACATCATATTAGACAATGTTTAAAGCTAACATAGGTCTGAATTAAAATTTGTGTAAAGTGTATTTCATCACCATGTTTTTTGAGAGATAAAGTATACTTCTGATTTCCCACAATGTGTCCCAATTCTCCTCATGACGTTACTTTTGACTCTACTGTCGATCAGTGACTGTGTTTCAAGTCTCATTGTGTTTGTGTGTCTAACTTGATACTGTTACTGTCTGTTTTTTTTTAACACTTCATCAATGACATCCAAAAACGTTGATGGTTAATTATTTCTGAGGCTTTTTGCATAGCTCCTGTATCCCCGGGTTAATTCAGAAGCATTCTCTTATCTTCCCTGGGGTATAGAGTGTGCATTTTAAGTGAGGCACAGCACAGACACTCAGCAGCATCTTAACTTCCTGAGTTGAAGTGTGGCTGGGGTTAAGTGGTCCCTATGCTCACAGCACCTATCTCAGCCCAAACATGACAGCTGGGGACTTGACTGTTGCTATGGAAATCACAACCCCCTCCTAGTATCTGCCTGTCCACCCCCTCGAGAGCATGAAAATGCCCCAGACTGCTCATTTGAGACCATACGAGTCCTCCTCCTTCTCCCTGAGTTTAACAAGTCGACTTTTCTGTTGTTCTGCCCTGTTTCAAATAGAGTTTATTGCAAATGGAAAATGGCTCAGGGTGCACTCGGGTGCTTAACGCTGCTCAGCTCAGCTTTGCAGTTGGAAAATTTCCTAGAATGGGCTTCTGTAAGCCGTCTGTAGCTGTCTGTAGAAGACTGAAATTGTTTGCTTCACAGTCTACCTCATTTTTAAATAACCATGATAAAAATGTCATGCAAACACAGTCATTGTTTTGGCAGTGATTAATTCTATGGAGTATTAATGTGATGAATGTCTATCAAGGTAATTGTTATGATAAATATTAAAGTCCCACTGATTTTCATTATATCAAACCTCTTTTTGATATTCAGCAATAGCCATTTGATGTATTTGGATTTAAATGTAATAGTTGCTTCTCTAGAATGTTGCATTTTCATTGGCGCCATCTGCCTTTCCTGTGAAGGATTCCAGTCCCACACAGAAAACAAAGCCTGCACATCTTGGACATTGCATAAGACAAAAGCTTATGCGTGTGAGCATTTCACATAGTGTGGATGACAACAACTGGTGTGGATGACACTGACTGCATTTACATTCACGTGAGAAACCAGATTACTGGGGAAACCCGGCAGAAGGTAGATGTCACATTTACATGCAGTGCAGTAATCTTTGTACCCAAAAACCCACAAGCACATGAACTCCTAGATAATCTGATCCCCCAATCCACCCCCTCATCTCTATCTTCCACCTGCACCAAATCTGCTCCATAGTCCTTTTGAATTCCTCCTCAGCCATCCGACCAGGCAACATATTAGTAATATCACTATTTCAGTGCTTCCAATCGTTATGATGCCTATGAATGTGTTGTAAACACATACACAAGTTGCCCTTTTTCTGTTGCATTTCTGACAGCATAGTTGCTCCAGGTGTATTTCCTGCTCCCAGTGGACAATGCTGGTGTCATATTGAACAGAACTGTAGGACTAGGATCATTAAAATACACTTCAGCCTTTACTGAAATTTTAAAGATTATACCTTCACACCAGGATTTTGCTGTGCTATTGAGTTTTTCTGTCCTGTTATTTGTTCCAACTGACAAGTTTTCTTTTCAGTAACAGTACCTGAATATGCATCACTTGTACACATACAGTATATACACCTTGATACACACACTGTAAATTCTTAGGAACACACAGGAGCACACATATTCATATACAGTACAGTATGTGACTGTGACTCAGGAGGTAGAGTGGGTCAACTCCTAGCTGAAGGGTTGGTGGTTCAGTTCCCAGCTTTTCTAGTCCACATGTTGAAGTGTCCTTGGACAAGACACTGAACCCCAAGTTGTTCCCAGTGGCTGTGCCATATTTTGTGTATGTGAATGGGGAAAAGTGTGAAGTGCCTTAAGTGTGCTTCATTGTGTAGTAAAGTACTATATATCCTAAGTATGAGAGCTTTTACAATAATAACAGTCAACCCAACATACAAAAGAAAAATAAAAAAATAAGATGAAGCAAAACATCCAACTTTAGGTGCTCTGTTCTCAGATGTATCTTATCTACCCAGATTATAAGCAGTTGCAAAGTTTTGTGAAGTTGGGATGTATTGCCCCTTGTGACATACCTGAATGTTTTAAACATCAGTGATACCTTTTTATGTTGAAGGGTGTTGCACTCTGGTGTAGTCTAATGGGGCCAAGAGAAATTTTAAAAAGAACCATAAGCATGTGCTTGTGACAACCACACCTCCAGAACATTAGACATTTTATCTGAGCTATGATTAGGTAATTGAGAAGTACTCGGTTGCGCCCTTCACATTACGTCTCGTGTTCTGTAAACATGAACTGCTGACTGGGAAAAATGTTCATCAGACTCCTGTTGGTAACTGTAGGAGGGATATGTATAATTTTCATATCTTCCACCTGCATGGTGTCAGGAACTTTCTCCTCACAAGTTGTAAACATAGCAGGATATCTAATAAAAACAAAATCAGCTATCTGAAGAAGTTCTTGAGCAATCTGATTTTTGTTTAGTGCACTGTTAGTTTTTGCAGGAATGACATGCAAAACGTCCTGTCAAGTCAGCAGTTTCTTTGATTATATGTGAAGGCTTTAATTTTAAACAAATTTAGACTTTTGTCTAATTGTTGCAGGCTCATGAGCCTGCCATTACTCTTAAGTACTCTTTTGTAACCCTTCAACCACAAGTGTTAGGAATTAATCTTAAAGCTGTCACTTCAAAGTTTTAACACTCAAACTTTATTCCCTGAGAAGCCCCCTGCAAAAAGTGCTGGAGGAACTTCATGGCATCACCACCATAAATAATTATCTGCTATACATTTAATCACTCCCACTCCTTTCCTGTCTCAATCAATCCTGAGCCGAAGAGCCTTGCATGCTGGTGTAAATGACTGGAAGCTGATGGATACAGTCCCCAGCAGAGCACGTGACCTGTCTCTATCTGCGCCTATGACACCACATTTAATCTAAATGTAGACCCTGACAACAGGAGGATCCCCGCTTAGCTGTGTGGGATCTTTCCAGTTGGAAATCTATTATATACATGTTTTTACTAGCAGTTATTGTTCTGAAAGTTGACATGTTGTGTCATCTGTTTTCTATCATCTTGGTTAAAATTGTTTAATTTGAGCATCCTGAGTTCATATTTCAGTGTTTGACTTGATCGGAAAAACAATTAGTCTCAGACTCTAAGTGACATGATTTAAAGTTGTGAAAGTTGTATCAGTCTGTGAGGATGCAGGTGGGAGCAGGCCCATCTTGTGCCAGCTCTTCTCCACTCGGTTTCTTTCTCCAGGGCAAAGCGTTGGCCTGCTGAGAGCACACATGAGTGGTCCACGGAAGGGCCGAGATCCTGACAGCTTTAACCCCCCCTGCCGACAACTCATCCGTCTTGCAGTATGTTGGCACTGTGAAGGGTAAACTGGGCTGATCTGTGGGACAGGCGGGGAGGGCACAGGAGAGCAGCCTTCCCACCGGAGCCCCGGACCAGCACGCTCAGATTAGAGGAAATTTGTTCCACAATATTGTGGCCTCCTGCTTTCCAAGACTGGGCCCGCACAGAAGGCAGAGCAGAGATTTGGGTGGTGGCCAAGCCTTTTCGTCGGGCTTCTCGTTCGCGCCACATGTGCCGAGCTCGACTCCCCACTGATCTTTCTAGCTTTATAGCCTCCCTGCCTGATGGAACAAATGCTACACTGCAGAAAATAAACTTATCTCATTTGGATGACAACACATTCCCCCAGGTTATAATGTTGCACCATTTTGAAAAGGCAGACAGGGTCAATTGTACATTTCCAGCTCAACCAGGGAGTCTTTTTGCTGTGAAAATGCCTGTCTCTCCACATGCCTGACAGTGAATTTGGAACAGTTTGCCTTATTGACTCCCTTGATGTTTAGTGTAAAGTATTACCCTGATGTAGTGCTGAAAATATGTATTTTCTTTACAGATATTTCACCTCTTCTGTTTGTGAAGAATGGATAAAGAGAACAGTTTTGTAATAGGTATGTTTGAAACCATTACATCAGCCAGTGTTTTTTTTTTTTTACTCAAACTGGAGGATGCATGACATGATTGATGACCTTAGTAGATTATCCCCAATACAAAAGCCATCATTGAACAGCAGGGCTGCCTTTGTGTGTGGGATGTCTCCCATTGATTTAAGTAGTATATTTTCATGATCTATAAAGAGGCCAGCTGGAGAGAAAATTGTTTGCTCTCAAACATTTAGTGTCTATAAGCCATCACACTCATGATTAGAAAAGCATTATCATGCTTTGAACTTTCTTTTCTGGGACAATGGCATAGTTACATTTTTATGCACAGTAATAACCCTGATATCTGTCTCTTTGATTGCCACCACCCAAACACAACAGAGGTGAATGGGATTTCCAGAGCATTTAACCAACTCCTTAAAAATATGCTAACACTAATTAGATTAGTCAAATATGTTTTGAGGAAATGTAATTTCTGCCTAAATTATGTTAAATTTGTCCTATTCAGGAAGTGTGACATTTCATGTTTGGCAGTAGTCATGGGGAGGAAGTCACAGTGCATGGCTGAGGAGTACAAAGCACTGGACACCTGAGACTGGGATTTACATCTTGTGACCCACAGTGCTGGAAAGTAACTAAGTACATTTACTCATGTACTTAAGTACAATGCCGAGGTATTTGTACTTTATTCTCCTCTTATGCTACATCGTACGTTGACTTCACTACATTTTAGAGGCAAATATTGTACTTTTTACGTTTTTGATAACTTTAGATACTAGTTACTTTTCAGAATTATAATTAGAATCGTAATACTTTATTGATCTCTGGTGGAAAATTCACAAGGTACCCAGCAGTATGTAAAGTACTTCAAATTATAAGCTAGTTAAAAATCGGTCCCCCTTTACCAGTGCAACATTCAATGTGATGTGGACAATAATGCATCAAAAATTAGAATCCGATAATATGATTCTGCATAACGACTGCTTTTACTACTTTACTTGACACTAATATGTTTTAATGCTAATAGTATTTAAGTAAATTTTTTTATGCAGAACTTTTACTTCTAACACTGTTTTTTGCTACTTTTACTTAAGTAAGTACTTCTTAAGTATTTCTGCTTCTTCTTGGCATTGCAGTTCACTATGAACATTTTGTGTTGGCCACAGATTATTTGCAGGGTTGTTTTAAAATAAAGGTTTCCTTGTTATGTTGAATGCTGTAACCCCTGCTGCATTGCGTTTCCTATGCTCTTGCAAGATAGTTGTGTTAACCTAATTTAAACACTTAAAAAATAAATGATGCTGTTGATTTTTTTTTTTAAATGTCACATTATGAGTGCCAAAAAACAAAATGTCATCTTCCCCTGTAGTTACCCAAATTAGGATGGAGGCAGACATCCCAGAAACAGAGAAAACCTGGCCAAGTAAAACTGTCTGCACTGCTGTGCCAGTAGAGGGGCACTAAGAGCAGTCGCTTGTCCGCTCGGTTGTTAGTCTGCATCCTTTCTTCCGTCTCTTTAACCAGTCCTCCCATTCATTCCTAAACAACCCGATAATAGACCTCTTCTGTCCACCGAGGAGCTATTAACCACAGATTTGTTTTCATCTGTCTGACAAGTGCAGAGAGGAGTGAATTCTCCACACAAAAGAGCCCAAAAGAGCCATGAAACAAAAATGTGAATAAAAAGACCAGACGATATCATTATATACAAATTAATTCTCCCCTGAGCTGGTGCTGCTCCATCTTTTGGCTAAGAATTGGAGTGTCTTAATTGCTTTATCACTTAGCCTCGTGCTTCCCAGCAATCAAGTTGCTTCCATTTAATTCAAGTGCCACAAGATGGGAAGAAGTGCCCTCTCCCTGGCCCTGGAGCATAATAGACAGTGGAGAATGAGGATACACCCTCCAAATTGGAAAACACTGGGCTGTAGATTAACAGAAATGAGCAACATTAGCCTAGCAATGAGGAAATCATTTTTCCCCTCAGGTGTTTCGGAAGGCACAATTAGACTATGGCTGCTGTGGCATCTCTGGATGATCCCAACATTTTTTTTAAGCAGACCCTTGTGACTTTTCAGGAGCAGAAGGACAATGTTTATCATGAAAACATAATCCTGATTACAAAAAATATTAATTACAGGAGTTAATGACATGTCTAATAAACAGGTATGTTTATCATGCCAGCCTACAGGGACATTTTAATCTTATAGAGAAGAACAATCTCTTTCCTGTTGAGGTATTTTCCTTATACCAAGAGCAACAGCCAGTGTGTTGGAGCTGTAGAAAAACAGTGCTAATGTTAGCAAGCTAGGCCAACTAACTTCCACTTTCCAAGAAGCTACTTCCTGTCCGCTGGAAATAAAAGTTGAATGTTTTAAATCATTGTTCATGTGTTGCTAATGTAATGTTAGATGGTTAAAAATGGGGGGAAGATACAGTAAATGTCTTATCATTTATAGGATATCGTGGATAGGACGTTCGTAGTCTCCTTGCAGCAACAGCACTTAGATGGCAGTCAACTCACTCTTATCAACAATGTTTTTATACTATATAAAAATAAGTAGTGTACCACAAGAGCTGTAGTATCATTATAGTTTGGCATTCCTTGTACAAAAAGTGAGGATAATTCAAATTTTTGTTTGAGTGAATCTTTGTCTGTGATACGTGTTTCATGGCAGGAGTCCGATGTAGATGTTCTCTGATAATAACACAGCAGACATCTGCAAACATGAGACTGTTCACTGATCTTGATCAGCAAAGCCTGTTCTCTTACACTTCTGCAGCGCTCGAGGTGGAAGCTATTGACAGGTGCATGAAATAAAATCCCTCATCACTGAGAGTTTGTGTTTTGCTTGCAGATGTAGTGTGTATCTGTCTAATATGTTTGTTTTTGTTTTTGTGCACGGGTTTTGTGACCAAATGACTTCATGTTTCTTTTTAGCTTGTCCAAGTCCACCGAACTCTTCCTCCATCTCCCTTCAGGTTAATCAGGTGTAATTTAAAATCCAAAATTCCTGACAGTACATTTTCTAATGGTATTGCCTGTATGTTCTGCATGGCTGTTTGGATCAAAGACTGGTTATCTCTTCTATTGAGCTGTTCTAACCTCTGTCCACTCTCATTACAGCCAGGCAGCAGTGAATTTCCTAAGCAATCAGGACTAACGTTCCCTGGAAGGTATAGACTGCGACACTTTACCAAGCTAAAATGCAGAGCCAAGTAGAACATTAAATCAGAGTGAATGAGACAACCTCTACCCAGAGTCATCAAGTTTTTAGAATAGAGAGGAGATGCTCAGGCACATGTCTGTACATACATACATACATACATACATACATACATACTTTGGGAAACAGATGCAGTGTACAGTATTAAATTGTAGGTGACTATCTATTACATTATAAGGCTTTACAGTTTAGTTTCAGCTTCTGGGCCACTTCTACACAATCTTCTTTTTAGACTTAGTCTACACTTGGGAATTGTAACAGTCATCAAACTGCTTGAAATCCAATACTTGAAGGCCTTTAGACCATGACAGCTAGGCCTCGTGCAAACAGAATTACACTTCTGGACTTTGAGACCTCATCAAAACAAATTACAGAATCGGTCATTTACTTAAATACTATTAGCATTAAAATGTCCTCGTGAATAATGACTGTTTTGGCTTAGACGTAGAGGTGATAGTGTCCTAATGCAAGTTTTTAGCTAACTTTGGCTGTTCTCCCTATTTACTTGCTGCTTCATATTGTCATATTATGCTACACATAAATATATTTACATTTATTGGTTAGCTCACCACTGCATATACTAGTCTGCATTTTTAACACTGTCATTCCCTTGTTGGATTCAAATGGCTCACACAAGCGATTCAGATGATACACATGTATGCTGAACAAAATTTGGAAGACAGTAACTGGTGCATGTGTACATTGCATATAATTTTTGTGCACTGCATATAATTTTGCACCTATTCAAAAATGCACAAACATCCAGCCAATCCTGGGCATTTTGAAGAGGAAACCAAGCTGTGTTGGCAGGTACAGGAGCTTTCATCCTGGTCAGACAAAGTAGCTGCTCCCAGTGTTTTTCCTGCCCCTTGATAAAGCTTGTTAAAATGTTCATAACAACAGTTGTTGCTAAATCAACCAAAACTGAAATTTGAGGACTTTAAGTGGCTAAATCTAACCAAACCTCAATGATGGATCCAGAAAACTCTCATTTTAAACGTTTTTGTGTTTTTGGTTGGTGCAACATGTTGTTGCTTGGAATGAAGGATACCAGCCTCCCAAAAAGAGGATTTTGATTAATGCAAGAACTCATGCAACTAAATCCATATTTCTTTTTCTTTTGTTTTTCTAATCTGCAATGAATTCCCTTTAGCTTTGTTGTGCTTTGGCATGGTGTACAGGAACCGTTCCACTCTTGATTTACTGTAAACCAACAAGTAATATTATAATTCTCTTTGATTAAATACTAACTTCAGCAATGTCAGTGTTGGTCGGTGCTAATACAGTAAAACGGATTGTTGTCCCTTAAACACTACCAAAGCTTCTTCTAATACTGAATATGTATTGTACCTTTTTTTTTTTTTTTTTTTTTTATAAATGTATTCATTGTTTTAGTGTCTCATGGTGGTTTATAAGTTTTTTTCGGTGACTTTCTGACCCAGACAAGTTATGAAAAAACACTGAGTAATTAGTTGACATGAACCCTTGTCTCATCTGCATCATGAATCTGGGATATGCATGGTATTCGGGGGGCTTTTCAGTGGGGTGCAGTATGAGGTGAGGCTAGATCTGAGAGTTTCAATGCTAAGACACACCAGCTGTGTTTATAGATTCCCACTGCACCTGCTGGGGTTACAGAGCAAGTGCACTGAGGGATTAAGCGCTGGGGCACTGGGGCACTGGGAGAAGCAGAACAAGGAGCAACAGATTCATGTTAAGGAAGCATGTCAGCATCTCCCTGGTGTTTGTACTTAAGCTATCCGTTGTTGTTGGTTGCTACACAGGTTTCAAACTAATCTGTGATTCATTTTTTCTTAGCTGTTAATCAAATATGTCCAGCTGAAGAGGAAATGTGTCAACTTGTTAACAGAGAAATCTATGCAGAAAAAAAGAGGACGACATTAAGATGGAAAATAGGGAAGATTTAAAATTAGTGTATAGTAGACATTTATGTTTTGCTGGAGTGTGCTAGTTCTTGATTACAGCGTTGACATTTTACTTTGAATTAACCTGATTAATGCCATTGAGTGTAAAAGCCCATAGCTCAGCATTTCTCATGATCACAAGAGATGGATTAAGAAAGAAGGCGTTCAAATTGAATATACCTCTCCCTGCTCAGCCTGCTAATTGTGCCATTTACCACTACTTGAGTCACTGACCGACGCTATTTAGTCAAACTAATGATGATGCACAGTCCAAGTCGTCCCTCGATAATTAAATGAAAGCTCTGTCTCTTTTTCTGTAATTTTTTTTTTTCTTGGTAAATTAACAGGTGCACACAAACACATCGAGCTGCGGTCACTTTGTTCCTTTAAATCACTTGTGGCATTGTTAGCTGGGAAATGAGTTTTTTTTTTTTCTTTTTCTTTCCTGAAGTCCATTTTCTGTCACTTGTTATTGATTACGTAAAGTAAGAACTGTTCACATGTTTGGAACCCTCAGTCAGGTGAGTCTGTTTACTGAGTACACAGCATCTGCTCACTGTGTTTTGGCTGTCAGAATTTTGGGAGATATCGTGTGTTAATAATCTCATTTAGACAGGGCTAATTTACTGACTGTGTTTTGACAACACAGGTTAGACAAGCTAGGATGGCAACAGAAGAGGTGCAGGTGGCAGACTGTCATGGAGGGGAGCAAAGAACGAAGCATATTTTGACTAACGAGACCATTGCTGGTATCCTGTCTCCTGCTAACAGTCAGAAATCATAACCATGGGCTTTCACTAACTTTAAGCACGTTGGCTACCAGACTAAACCAGCCTTCACCCATAGAAACCCACAGATCAGAGGATGCTGTATGAATTGTGTTTGTAATAATCATATGGGTCATTTTAGGCAAAAAAACCTACAAACCTACTATACATAATACACATTTCTATATTCTACCACACTTTTCCACATGCTTTTGTCATTTAAGTATTAAGACTTTCAGTAAATATGTTTGTTTAAATCCGTGTGTAAACACCTATTATTCACAGGTTTATTTACACTTTGTGTGTGTGTTTTTTTTTTATTCAGGCTCCTTCCAGATTGGGAGAAAAAGAATCAGCTGCACTGTAATGCTTTCCCTTTTCTGGCCTGATTGACTCTGATATTACCAGTGCCTCTAAAATGAAATGGCCATGTGTCCCCGTAAACCCACAGCATTTGTTCTGAGGCAGAGTGGCACTGCAGTGAAGCAGAGCTCCTCTCCAGCAGCACTGAGCCTGCCCGAGCCAGGGAATAAGTAAATGAATAAATAGGCTGATGTTGAATTTTCCCCTCACTTGCCTCCACTGACACAAATAGGATCTACAGTAATTTATAATGCTGTTAGAGAGGCGGCTCTCTCTCTAACTGAGGTGTCTGTCACCTCACATGCAGGAGGCCTCTCAGTGCCAGAGTAGAAGACCTGCGGCATCCTGACATCCTGCTTTCCTATTCCACACACACAGCCCAAAGGCTAAGTGACATCAAGCCTCATTATTGTCATCACATGCCACATTTGTAACTGGTTAGCGAACAAATTGTGATAAAATAGGCTGATGCCCCTTCTGAGCATCTCTGGCTGCACAAGCTGGACTTTCCATAATGCTGGGAGCCACATTTGTGTGGCAGAAAAACAGGATGAGAGGCGCTTTTTGTGGCAAAAATACAGATTTTCCTCCCTCTCTTGTACACAATTTATGTAACAGAATGGTTCATATCAGTAACTGTGATGTTATGTGTCCTGATATGACTCTGGAACAGGAATCGGTTCCATTACCCAAAGCCGGCAAAAAATAATACTGAGTTCTGCAGGATCTATAAAGCTGTGCAGTTTATGATACAAGCCCTGCCTTACCATTTATATGCATAGTATTTCTAATTGCATGACATCTCTATGCTGTCTCCAGTGAGCTACTGCACATCATGTACTAGTGTCTCAATCGTACTTTTTTTTTTTCCCCTAATCCACACGCAGACATAATGAGGAGGAAAATCTCTTGCTTGCATCAACTTCAAATTGGCAAAATGAAAATCTGTCTTAAACAAAGGGAAAGACCCCCATGGTGTGCGGGTCTACAGTTTCTGTCACAGATATTCCTTGGAGGTTTCATGTGACAAAACACAGAAAGTTGCTTTGTCCCTCCTCTTGTCACGTTACACCCCTTACCCATAGGTTTTTTTTTTCCCTTCCTGTTGTCTGGCTGTCTGTGCTGTCAGCCCATAGCCTGGCACCTGCTCTCATGTTCCTAATTAGTCTCATTTAATTAATTATATACTGCGGCACATCTTCTTATTTCTGGCTTCCTCTGGATTTCATTGCCATTGTTTCAAACTTGCAGAGAAGATCAGTTCTCAGTAAGGTGTTCTCAGTTTAGGGTTGCTACTGTGTGCATGCTCACGTTGTTTATGTAATGTATTGTGACACCCATGATGATGAAAGGATTGGACCAGAAGTCATCTAACATTCTCTGATGAAGTTTCTCTGTGTGTTTTGTCTTGTTAAACTGCTATGTAATGCTGTTCAGTAGGATGACGTTGTTGTTTTGCTCTGGGTTGTTGTGTGATCTTGGCAAGGGATACCTGATGGCATGAGCAGCCTCCCAGCTGCCAATTCATCCTCCTGTTACAGCGGGATGCATAATGCAGTAAAGAAAAACTTGCATCAAATATTTACCGCCTCATCAACACAACACAATAGGGAAAGCTTTGCCTGGATAGGTCAACCACAAACTTATTGAGTTTCTGTCAGAGAAAAGAAGCCATAGACAATAGTGTTACATTCTTTAGAAATCCTTGTGGTTTTGTTATGTTTTTAATCTTTAAGAAAAGTTTCATGTTTCATTGCTGGTCCAAAAATCTTGCCAGCTTTTTTGTGTACCTCACAGGCTGACATCATCCTTTAAAGCATGTTTCTTTTAGATTAACCCTCCGCATTTAGGAAGGAAAGCCTGTCCTGTCAGTCATTTATTATTTCACAAGCTTTTATTTCAAGTGACTTGCATTTGGTTTAACAGTATGATAAGCTTCATTGAGGACAGATCATTGCAAGACACTTTTAATAAAGAGCTCAAAACTGCAAGTGACAGATCATTGCAAGACGCTTTTAATAAAGAGCTCAAAACTGCAAGGACACTGACTGTAAAGAAGTGTAGAAGAAAGGAAAACATTAGGACAGTGATGTGATTTTAATGATGATTCCCTTACTCGAGGTCAAAATACACTCACAATACACTTACAAATCAATGTAATAATGAGAATCAATGTGGCATAGATGTGGGACAGCAGTCAGCAAAAACAAAAAAAAACCAAAACAAAACCCTTTGTATTAACCAGTCCACTAGAGAGGTAGATTTCTTAATAAGATTATCATCATGTAAAAAAAAATTATTGTGTCATTACAGTTTTTCAGGGTTAATTTTATTTCTGCTTTAACATTATATTCAAATGTGTCTTTTTTTTTTTAACCAAAGAAAGAAAGTCCTTTGGACCGAGGTCACAGTCCTCACAAGGAAACCAAGTGCATCTAAGGGGCTACAAGCTGATCATCCAGGTAAATAATTTTAGTCAGATATTTGTCTGCTCTTTTCCTTTTTCTAAATACTCAACATCTGCCTGAATCACAAGAAGATATTGCTTTGTATTAAGGGATCAAAACTAAACCATTCTGAGCTCTGTTGACTTGATGAAGATCCAGAAATAGGATCAAAACATTGTCCTAAATCTGTGATTTGGAGGAAGTGTGCAAGCATTATCTTGTTCCTTGAGGCTTTTTTAATAGCTTGGCATCAAAATCAAACTTCTCAAAAAAACAAAACAAAACCACAACAACAACAACAAAAAAAAAAAAACAGGAGTGTGAAATCTCTGAGGGGCGTTTATGTCAGTGTTGTTTCTGTCACCAGGTCTTGAGAGTGACCTGACTTGTTGGAGTCCTGTCACTGATAATAGCTGATCAGCTGACATAACACAGTGACATTCAGTTTTTACATTTTCAGGGAGGGAACACACCTCTCAACAATTCTGAGCATGACAATTTATTTATTTATTTATTTTAATAAGCACAACAGCCGTCACAACAAAAATATTTGTCTGCTCTGTGAATTACATTTTCTCCTGCTTAGCTTTGGGTTTGTTTCTAACTGGCCTGTTTATGGAGGGAAATGACAAGAAGTCAAGTTGACAGGCCTGGAGTGAGACAGTTAAATGCCCCTTTCTGCTCTGGATAATTAATAAATAAAGTACCAGGGGAGTCCTGTCATGGCTTCGTCTATGACAGGGGCTGTCTCCAGTGCGCTAAAGCATTAAATGACCAATTCCTGTCAGGCTAACTTCCACTGCACTCCCTTGGCACCCTCCCTCATTCTCCCTCTCTCTCTCCCTCACACACACTCTCTCCCTTTCTTCCAAAGAGAGCTACTTTGCTCTCTTTGCTCTGAGTTTTTCAGCGACTGATGGCTCTAGTTCATTTCTGCTGAATTAATTGGTCCCTGAATGAATTCTGTTGACAGGGCAATTCATCATGTGTTTGGCCTGACAGTGACTGGGGTGCTGGGAGTGTGGTGGTGGGGAGGCGAGGGTGAGGGGAGCTGTAGGAGAAGCTGGGGTTACAGGGGGAAAGGATGAGGGTTGATGACTCTGCCCTCTCTTTTACCCGCTTCTATTATTCCTGCTTCTGCTAACAGGAGTAGCTTGCATCACATTCTGCTTTCCTCCCTCAATTTTCGCTGAATATTTCCTCCCCTGGTTGCAAACAAACAGGCCTGGCTGACAGATCCAGCTGATTAGGGAGCTCTTCTGTCTGCTTTGGAGGATATCCCCATTTACTAGCCAGTCAGGTAGCAAGCCCCGTTAGCCCAGGACCACCAGCGCCTGTTATGTGGGACCTGACACACTCACTAAGTGAGGTGCATTGCATTAGGCTTTAATTGCGTCATGTATCACACAATAGCCATTAGGGTAATTATTTACTGATGAAGGGTAAATGAGGTTTGGCGCTGGGCAGAGCCAGCCAGGGAGGAAACTAGACATTTTGGCAGAGGTGTGGCGCTCACCTATATGCTAATCGCAGGCCATTTGCTTCATTTGGAAATATGCTGTCATCCAGCACACAGCAACACCCCCCCCCTCCGAGAGACCCCCACTTTTTCTTTTTTCTCACACTTGCTTTCAGTCAAGTAGGGCACTTATTATGTCCAATCAATCAATGCTCACTCATTAGGAACCGCCCCTCAAGTATCCTCTGGATAGTCCCACACAGCAAGAGTCAAAAATGACCTCATAATTGCTGCTCAGGCATCATAACAAGCTAGGCTGCCCCACTGACATGGCCATACAAACAGGTCTAACACTTGAAATGATGGATACCAGAGAATCGTATTATATATTGCCGTATCCAATTAGATACAGCACATAAAGCAGCAGATCCATTCTCTCTTTTCATAATGTCCAAACCACTATTCAGATATAAAGATGTGAAATGCATTTTCATATTTTCTCCACAGCCCCACCACCACCACCACACTCCTCTTGGTTGTGTCACTGCAAATGATAACATCCTGAGGATTTATTGTACATTTGACACACCAGTAACCAAATTATAATTCACTTGCTGCGGCATATTCATAGAAGCACTGTACAAATCGCACAGAGAGAGTGTTCAGTCAGCATGTATTAGTGCAGAGCAGCGCAGAAGGTCAGCAGCTAGATTTGACACTGTGGTTTGAAGTTCTGCATGATGAGCTTCACTGTTTTAACACCTGAAGTAGTAGCAGCGTTTCTTACTGTCAGAACTGGAGTTTAACATACGTCCTACCACATATGGAGCTCCAGTATGTTTCTTTGGTGTCTGATGAACTGTATTTAATAGATCATACGTTCTCAAGATCAATTGTTTTATCTTTTTTGTCTTGTGCAACTTTAAAGTCAGCTTCCTCAGAAGCAATCTACAGAATGAGGCCTACACATTAAGATTACTGATATTTTTTTATATATATAATGTACAGTAAATCGAGATTTTAGCACTCCTGCATTAACATTAGCTAAACAAATTTTTCATCTGAACAAAAATGCCTTTATTCAGTCATCTGCTAGGCTTCATAGTTTTAAGATCAATTGTACAATTGTATGTGCAAGTTTGCACTTAGTTTACCTGAGCCAAACAATGTCAGTCTTGTCATTTTACTGTTGATTATTAGTAACTGAATGTTTGATGAGCAAACCCGGTGACAGACGCTGATTAGAGCCAATCAGATCATCCCACCGCTCTCCTATATACAGTAAATAATTTATATATATATTTATATTCCAGAGGCTGCTGTTGTCATCTGGCATGCTGCAGTCAGTGTGAGCCTGATTGACAGATACATCCAGGTTCACAGTTTATTGGTTTTGGAGGAGAGAGCCAGACATGCCAATTTAGACAGGAAAGTGACAAAAAAAAGTTTTCATCTAAATAGAATAATTCTGCTTCTGGGAGTTCTCAGCTGGGGAGAAGGAAGAGTCAAGCAACCCCCCCAAACAAGGGCTGTGAATGACAAACATATAAGACAGTTAGGGGCTGACAGAACATCAGCTTTTGATGCTTCACAGGGGAGCTATGAAATAAACAACAGGCAGAGAAATTGAATTACAAAGCAAAAAGAGGGTGGACCCAGAGGCACCAGAGTGCACCAAAAATAGCACAGTATGGTTTAGAGAAGCTTATTTTCTCTTTTTACAATGTTGAAATGTTCTAGGAAAATATGTGAGAGAAGTATAGAAATTGAGTATTCCACCTAACAAACTTTAATATTTTCATTTGACCTCACATCGCTGCAGGACCAGAAGGCTAAACTCTCTTTTTTTCCAAGACTGAAGATAGTGTTTGGGTGAAGAACTGAAAGTCTGAATTACTGTATTATACATTCCCATTCTGTCTGACATCATTTCAAATGTAGCTACTACTTCATCATGCGCTCCTGCAGCCCACATCCTCTGCAAATTTAACAGCGCTAATCAGTACAGTGTCCACTTGTTATAAATCAATAATGATATAACTAAGTCATACAAGGCGGCAGTGGCAGAGGGATTACGGAGCGAAGAAAGAGTGGAAAATAAGCTCTAAGAGGGATTTCATGCATAAATCTCTCGCTGCAACTTAGCACAAATTGAATTCAGGCACACTGCTAGAAAAATTAATTCAGCTTTACAAAGCGAGGAGAGGTTAAACACTTTATGTGCTGCTCAGTGATCCAAATCATGGAGAAAACATTCAGAGGCATTCTCACTGTAGCCCCTGTGTACCATGTGATCTTTATACCTGAAAAGTAAATACATTTATCTCAGAACAGTCTGATTAGGTGCCTGAATTCATTGTGGCAGGTTGTTTATTTCAACAGACTTGAAATAATACTATTAGTCCTCTCAAATTTGTTGACTTCAAATGTATGAATTCTTAACAAGGCAACATTTTATTTTAACCCCTTATTTCGCATTTCAAATCAGAGTATAGACTTAAACGGTTTAGACACTATAATAGGAAAAGTAATGATAAATATTCTTGATTGCTCATCAGCACTGTTGGAAACCATTATTAAAACCATGTATTAAGAAGGGGATAAAACAAAAGTCTTACCCTTAACCTGACTTAATATCACTTTATTTACAGATCAATTAAAATCAAGCTTATGACTGATAAGAAAACACATTGTTCACAGGGGACTCATACAACTTGTTTTTTAATTTTAAGCATTTGGGTCTAAATTAAGACCACAAATGAGGTTTATTTTCTTGTCATGATTATATTTCAATAAATTCTTAAATCAGTCAAAAAACTGAAAAATTCCTATCGCAATTTCCTAGAGTCCAGGTGGACATGTTCAAGTCACTATTTTGTCCCATCAACAGTCCAAAATCTGAAGATATTGGATTTACAATGATATTAAACAAAGAAAAGCAGGACATCCTCATGCTTGAGAGGCTGGAACGAGTTCTTTTTTTGACTTTTCTCCTTAATGAATAACCTAATTGATTAATCAATTATCACAAACGTTGTCGATTTACCAACTTCCTATCAACTACTCGTTTCTGCTCTTAGTCAAAGACACTATGCAGCCCTTTTTTTGCGTAAAAGATTTCAGACACTTTTATTATTGTACAAGTGAAACCAGCATAATGCAAGTGATAATACCCATGAACATGAAAGACATTTTTTCTTACTGTATTTACAGAGAAGTGTCTTCACATCACACACAAAAAATCCTTCTACAAAATGAATAATTTGTAAATAACATAACATTAAATAAACTCCACCTACCTTTAGGTTTACAGCTGAGTATGCATATGATGACCATCTTTGCACTGCATAGAATTTATACATACTTTTCCTCATGAACAATGCGGGGTTTCCCTAATAATAATAATAATAATAATAATAATAATACTGCTCTTATGATGCATATAGGCGGTCTGTAAATAAACAATAACAAGAACTAAGTCTTTGGCAAATGCAAATACATTCACTTGACAGATGAAGAAACCATCATTCCAGGTTGATTCAAAGAAATGACTTGGCCTGAAACACGTGAGCGAGCTGAAGTTAGGAGGGAACATGTTTAAGGCATTTAGCTGAAGTCGTTGTCGCCCTGCTTCGTGTAGTTACTGGAGTCCTCAGAATCATCCTATCAGAGTGAATTCGGACGCTTCTGCATCAACCTAGACAAATGACAATACTGGTTTGACTTGGGATGGCTGTTATATCCTTTTTTGTGGTTGAATGCCAAAGACTTAATCAACTTAAATACTAAAGTATGTAAGCTGTGAGAACATAATTTAGTGCACGTCAAGGCAGTGATACGATGGGCCTTGAATTACAAGAAAAGACTGTTAACTGTAAGTGCCTTTTCAGACTAAGACTTATTAGATGAAATAAAGCAAATATGCATCATCAATTTTCTGCATAATAACTCTCCAGTGTTGCAAACCTCCAAAATAGTGCAAAATTAACAAAAAACACAAAAAAGGTTTTGCCTGATGACTTCTTGTATCCTGACAAATAAGACATAGGAAAACACTAGCCAAGCAATCTGCACTTCAGTCATTACGAATTATAAAAATGAAATAAAAAAATTATTTTAAGAATATATTTACTAGTTTTTTTTTTTTGAAATCTTGCAAATAGCGGGCCATGGTGATAATAGTGTCATGGCACCATCTATTTTCAGACTGATGTTTCTTTATTTAGTTCATTTTTAGTTTTACATCTTGATTGTGTATCACAGAGAACATGTCCTAATCTTCTCATGGCATCAGAAGCGATCGATTTATTCATGCTGAATGTTTGGTTGGTGACTTTTCAGATGGATAAAAACAACGTTAGCCTGCCACAGCCTGTGTGCGCTGCTGCTAATCTCCTCCGATCTCACTGCGCTGTCACTGGAACTGAGTAGGAGACAAATGAAAAAAGGAAGAATAAGGCTGCTGCTACATTTTAAGCTCTGGACAGCATCCCTGCAGAGAGCCGTCAAGAAAAGGAATGTACAGTATTGATCCATAATGGGATGAAACTGTGATACTGCTACAGGGGGAAAATAAATTCTGGATATTTTTGTTTTCAGTCTTTTTCTTTTGTCATTTTTTTAAAACCACTGCAATTAGTCACAGTTTTCATTATGTGTCTTTCAGTATCTGATGATGTCTTGTAGATTTGTTTTTTTTTGTCTTTTTTGGGCCTGAATGTCCAAAAAAAGCAGTGAGGAGGGAGGAAGTTGTCTGGAATCCAAAAAAACGTTAAGTTCGTCACTGTGTGAGCTGGGAACATTTTATGCGCAGGTGCTCAGTGTCCAGTGGACCATGCTGCTCACACCGGGGCAATATGGAGGCTGAGGCCATGGTCCTGCAGGTTGATTTGGTTTCCATGGTAACTAGTGACGGTCATAGGCAGTGGCAGCAGTGGGAGGGGCGGAGCCTCTCGATGCGGCACTATAATAATAAGGGGAACCTGAAAGTTAACAGAAGAACGAACCATTTGAAACAACAACACTTATCATTAATAGTTAGAAGTAGCAGTAGATTTTAACCGTTAGGCTTTCACACATAATTACATTTTAAAAAGCTCTTTTACTTCCTGTGGTTGATTGACCATCCACTTAAGATGGGCAGACAGTGCAGTTATGTGTTATGTCACTTTCAATTGGCCTTTGTGTACATTCTTGATCTGCAACTTCTCTGCTCACACTGTAGGTTTGATCAAGAGGGCACAATATGAGTGGTCACACTGAATGTTTAAACAGAACTCCTGAACGAGAATCCCACACAATGCCCATGACTTGAACTCATTTTATTTAGGTGGTTTGATTTTAAAGTCTTTAAGACTTTATGACCTTTTTGGAAGTTACATCCTTGAGACAGACAAAATCAGCTTTCTGATTTCTAGCTGGTGACCCTTAGATTTACAGGCTCAAATGGCACTTTTTCTGTAGATATCTAATTAGGTTAGATCCATGTCTTGGCTGAAAATGTAACATTACAAGTTTTCAGGATGAGGACCAATCAAAATGTTTGGAAAATGTAATATTGATTTGAGTAATGAACATCCCCAAATTCAATAAGGAGCAAGCCAGGACAGCGGATATTGGTTTTAACAGTAGTTTGTTTGCATCAAATCACATTTTTTGTAACTTGTAACCCCACATAATTGTGTAGTTAGTTGCAGTGTCGCAAAGGTTCTTGGATTTTTAAGCATCCTCCAACATAAACAATCATGCAGTCCCTCCTGTCGAACCCATAGAAGTGTACTAGCAGCAGGTGTAGCAGGCCCTCGTCAGCATGGTGAAAATGATAAATGTGCAGTTATGCAGTAGTCACAGAGTAGCTAGGTTTAAGCATTAAAACCACTTAGATTTTAAAGAGATTGTGGTTTAGGTTAAAATGGGTGCTTCCCTAAGATTAAGGAACTTTTGTTGTCATGGTTACAGTCGATTATCACTCTTGTTACAGCCCAACAGACACTGCTAGGGCATGTGGAGAAATCCAAAGCAACATTTTGACAATCGCTGTTTGGCCGAGGGGTTTAGTAAATGGCTGTCATCCACTTCTCGACTCTACTCACTTAGTAATGCTGGGTTGCTGAATCGCCAGGCTTCGTTGTAGGTTGTGTACTGTGGATGACTGTAGGGGTTCCCCGAAAACTCACTCCCTGAAAAACAAAACAAATCAATTAGCATTTCAATGCATCAAACCATTACCCCTTCACATGCAGTAATTTCTCGTCATTCAAAACAGGATGCAATTTGAGGGGCAAAATGATAGTCACTGATGTGCAACTAGTCAAGCAAGTAATTTATTTCTTTTTCATTTCACTTAAGTTATGCAACAGTGAACAATACAGGATGTGACACTGAAGGCGGCTTTCCCTGTCCTATTTATGGATAGCTACCCATTCTTTTTCCTCCAGTGTATTCCAAACCAGCCTAATAAATACAGAGTGGTGATAAACAGTTTCAAACATACATTTTTGATATGTTGCAATAAATCCTGCAGCCAATCTTGGAGGAATTTTAACATCTCTAATCTGGAGCCCCTCCAGTCTCTGGTGTTTCTTGAAGAATTTCATTGCAGTGAAAGTAACCTGGAGCATGTCAGTGAACAGTGCTGTTGGTTCAACACATTTCTTTCTTTTTACGAGACAATAAAGGCTAGATTTTATATGAAGCTGGTGAGAAATGGCTTTGCTTTAACAGTGTTTTGCGCTTGTCACTAAATCTTAGTGGTTGTGTGTAGGATGAATGGGTTGTAACACAAAACCACAAGCCATGGGATTAAGGCCCTCATCTTTCGCTTTGTGCCACATAAGAACAAATGGAAAGTAAAAGTATGTTTGACTTGATGCTTTTCCACCCACATGATTTAACAGTTTTATTAGTCAAAATCCAAACGTAAACCCGGACTGCGCTCCCACCAGTGTGCATCTGCCTTTGTTATTACTGGTAGTTTGAAGTATATAAATAGTATGGTCTATATTTTCAAAATCACTTTTCATAACAGATGCAGAGACAAAAACTAGAAGGCACTTAAAGAGTACATGTGAACTGTATGTCATACTTTATTTAAACTGAAAGGCTTCTGCTTGTCAATTTGATGATGGTAGATGAATGAATACTGCTATTTGGGCCCATATCTGCATTAAGTATGTAATGAGATACATGTGGCTGATTTTTTTATTTTTTATTCAAGTGACTGTAGTAGTTCATACAAAAAACAGTATGGAAAAAAGATTCTTTCTTATTATAAAGGGTCAGTTCACCAAAATTCCACACAAAACTTATCAAATGTAATTTATTCAGTTCTTTAAACACCATAAACAGAATTCATTTCACCTTCACTGTAGTGATGGTGGCAAATTAATGAGAGATGGATGTGCAAATACACAGCAAGATACCACTATAGGTAAGAGGAAATATTTATCTTCATAATTTGGGTTAACTAACCCTTCATTTTTAAAAAATTATTTACAAAAGCATGTATTCCTTGTTTCAGGGCCTCATTTGAAGTTTAAATTTAATGTGCTGCCAGGCTGTTGAGATGACCTGCTAACAGGTGAAAACAACAGGAGCAGGCAATATAGCCTCTCTGACTTGTGACAGCAGTGCTTCCTAAGAACAAAAAGGGGGCCAGTGATGGGGTTGCGGGGTTGGCAAATGATATGCTAATACAGCACACACTCCACTGGTTTCCCCATCCATGTGGCGTAATCACGTCAAAGCAAAATGCTGGTTTGTGTGTTTTGGTGAAAATGTTCGGCGCGTAGGAGCCCAGCACCAAAACTGCATCCCTGTCCTGTTCCTGGCAGTGAAACACAAACCTGGCCGCTTCAGAGAGACACTGATTTGAATATGTACCAGGCTCCCATGCCTCTGCCTTTTGACCCTTAACTGTTTGCTGTGAACCTGAACTGCAGGTTAAGTAGAGGAGGGGAAAGGGATATGCTCTGGAGCACAGAGGCTGGGGAGGGCTGGTGGTTGTGTTTATCGACGGCTGCTGAGGATGGCCACGCGGGGAGATAATGAGCCAATAATGCTGAGAGGAAAGCAGGAAGGAAGGGAGAGCGACTGTCCTCTTCTCTGTCTCTGATCACTTATTCAGTCTGTCTAATCCAATCATACACACAGCGCTAATATAAGGATGTGTGTGGCTCTTACTCTGCAGGTCAATATTCATCGCCTCTCTGTGTAATTTGGCGCTAAAGTCTCTCACTCTGCCTCTTAGCATCTACACCTGTTCGGTTTGAGCACAACGCCACCTGTTAAATAGGTCCTAATGTCAGTGTGAAACAGTGATGTTGTCTCTCACTCACCAGGAACCATTCCAGCGAGCGTGGAGGTTGGGTAGCTGCCCTGGCCTGTGGGGGGAACATGGGGGGGATAGCCAGGTAAGGTTGTGTTGGCCATATCCCGACCTGGAGAGACAAAACAAACAAAAACATACAGCCGTTTTAATGTGTGACCTGTAGAAATATTTTCTCAGGAAGGACGACAAATTGAAAGATGTCTGTGATAATGCAAATCATTTTGTAGAACTGCTCTACAAAAAGTGAAATGACCAACTCTTACCAGTAAAAAGTTCAAACATACTTTCCCATTCAGTTTAATGAATGAGAGTACAAATATCACAAAAGTTTATTTAAATACATTAACTGAGTAAATGAACTTCATATCTGCGCTGTTAGAATTCACTTTCAAAACACAATGCTTTAAACAAACAACTTCATCACACTACATTTCCCAGGCCAACATCAGCTGTTCACTGTAGCCACTATGACTCACCACCACCACCACAGCACGTCAGTCAACACAATAGCTTGGTTTTTGCTGTACTTAATAGACTCAATCTACCTGGGCCAGTCCTTCCAAAAAAAATGTGATCATTTAAACCTGTTTCTTAACACCAGCGAACACCGGCCCCTCTTTCTAACAGGTCAACTAAAGCAAACTAACAGCAGATGTTTTACAGTAAGTAGAATTGTCCAGATTGTCCAACTTATCCAAAATGGCCAACTTTACTGCCTTTTTCTTTGGCTGTAAATGCTAAACATTCAGGCCCCCTTACAGAGCATCAACCATAGCAGGAGTAACTACCCTCAATATTTTATGGACAATGATACACCGGTCAACAGATTTGAGGATGTAGTTGAGAAGTTTAATAGGTTTTTTGTGAATGTGGGTCCTGGTTTAGCAAGTAGCATTTGTACAGACGTCATTATAAATAACAATACAACTGAAAGGAATATGTGTTCTATGTTTCTGAAGCCAATAGTTGAAAAGGAAATTATAGAGATAGTGAATAAATGTGGTAA
>NW_018127949.1:3066580-3067818 GCF_001952655.1 Monopterus albus
AAATCAAATCAAATCAAATCAGAGTGACGGCGGAGTTGTCCTCCCTGACTTGGGGGATGTTTGGACTACAGCACGTAACCCCAATCTACAGCAGGGGCAGAGGTACAAGAGGCCTACCCTGTAGGGGTAGAGGCCTATATTGTCAACAGCGAGGGCCACGGACTCAAAGGGAAAATTACAGTATCTGCCAGTAGAGTTTTAATGAGGACCCAGTGGACAAAATGCTCACTAACATAATAACTGCGCAAGACAGCAGTTGTCTGGTCAAGAACAGTTGACATGGTGCATTTGGGAAACAGACTCACCTATAGGAAAACTTTGCATTATGATGATGCAAACTGTATACCTGAATGAATTCCTATCTTATTGGATCTTATTTCCACACTTCTTGAAGGGGTGTTGAACATTGTTTTTTACTTACAGCACCCTTTATCATCATTGTAGACATATAGTACAAGATCAGGACATTGTTTTTAAATTTATTATGACTTTACTTTAGATACTTATGGAAATCACACCTAATAATAACTCTTAATGGACTTTGTCTATTCTCCTTTGTTGCATTTAAACTGGATATTGTGTATACATGTGTGACAGGTGGCTTTTTTGTTTGTAGTTTATATTTATTGTTGTGACAATGTTTTTATGCTGCCCTCTTTGCCAGGTTTCTCTTGAAATTAGATTTTAACATGGATAAAAATATTTTTAGATATTTTTTTGTAATGACATTTTCATTACAACATCTTTTGGACTGACAAAAACAAAGTGTGATATAGTTTTGATATGCAAAGGAAAATATTACATAACAGCAATAAAAAAAAAGAAAAAAGAAAAATTTCATTTAAAAAAGTCATGCTTAACGCTGAGAATAGAACTCTAATGTAGCAGGCAAAATTTTGTTTAAGAAAAGTATGTGCTGCAAAATGCTGGCAAGTATACTGTTACGGTAGCCCCCCTCACCAGGAGGGTGAGGGAGGACTGAGGTTGGACTCAAGTGTGCAGACCCAGGTGCTAGGGGGAAAAACATGACGGTAGCAGGTAAATAAAGTGAACACAAAGTATCAAAAGAACATAACATGGGAAGGTACGGTACTTGGATATGTATAATATGTAGTGTAGTGTAAATGAGTGTAGCGCGTAGGTAGTGTGGTAGAGTCAAGCCAAAACGCACAGTGTCTGTCAGCGTAGCATTCTACCAACATGTACAGTCCGCGTTACTATGTTAATGTTCCGGCAAA
>NW_018127949.1:3068079-3076904 GCF_001952655.1 Monopterus albus
GCGATAAGACACAGGCTTGCCAGGGAGGAGAGGGAATGGGAGTGGAAGGAGACATTGAAGCCTTGGATGGCGGTTTTTATACTGTAGTGTGATGATGGATGAAGGCCTGTTTTTTTTTTTTGTCTTTTGTTTTTTTTAATGGGGGAGAGACATATTGAGGCAATGCAAGAAACACAAGCTCATGTGACTTGTCATGTACTGTATGACTTATATATACATTATATCTAGCCATAAATGTATGAACTGTACATGCTGTATAAGTTAAAATCCAGCCAATCGTTGTGCTAATAAACTAATCTTAGACTATAAAATAATCTAGAAACATGTGCAAAAATACTGAGATTGGGGCAATAGAACTTTTCAAGGACATCGGTTTAACTAGTGACTGATTGACAGTCCTCGGATTTTATGCTTTAGTCCACTACATTTTAGGCATATTTTACATTTAAATGTAGTGGAGTACATTAATCCACTAAATAACATGTGCAGCTGCAGAACCTTTGCTAAGATAGATAGATTTTGGATAAATTCTATAAGTTGTTTATAAAATATATTCACTGTTATACATTAAACCAAATTATAATAGGTTCCACCCTGAGCTCCTACACTATTCTGCTTAAAAGTTAAGGCACATGTCATAAAAATACAGTCATTTATAGATTATAATATACTGCTTTAAGTGCTGGCAGCACTTGTTTTGTTTACACTTTAAATGTTAGACTTGAAATAAGGAATGTTTCACTGTGGTATTGTTGCTTTTACCAGTGTAAATGATCTGCCCGTATTTCAGTAAAGAGTGGCTATCGACTGTCTGTGGAGCACCACCAGAATTTATCTCTGGGTGACATAATCACTACAGTTTGTCAGCCTGCCGTTCAGCAAAGGAGAGACTTGTTCAAAGTCACAAGGCAAAACAGTGAAGCTGTAACATGTAACAGGAAATGCACTGAAGCGGATTGGCCCTTAAAACACATGCAACAAAAGAACATTTCCATTTGTGATTGTAAATTGTATGAAACGATTCAGTCTTAAGTTGAACAACCGTTCCCTATTATTTGCAAAGCTCAGTACTGATTGCTGTATTGTACAAGGGCCTGGTGAGATGTGTCTTTTTGGTTAAAGCACTGAGACATGAGGGCTGTGGAATTAAAGAGCTTTACAGAGAAGAGTGAGGTCATGCCGGACCGTTCATTTATAACAAGAATTAGTTAGCCACAAGCCAGTGCACATAAGTCAAAGGGAGCTGTGGGAGTACTGTAGGTAGGGGGTCCAGCCATGGTGAGGTTATTTTGTGTGTGTGTGTGTGTAGACATTGGTACTGTAAGTACAGCCTCTAACTGTCTCAGCAAACGTGGACTCGGTCATTTCATCATTCTTATTGCAGCAGCTACAGAAGTCATACATGTTTAATAAAAGTAAGCACTCACTAAGTCACTTCAACTCGAAGTACGTAATGAACAAAGGAGCCCTGCCTAGACAGTCCCAAGGTTACATCCAGTTTCATTTCTTCAAAATACTGTATGACAAAACTGCCAGAATTGTGATTTTGACCTTGAAAGCTGCTTTTAATAATAATAATCACCTTTATTTGGCCAAGTATGCTACACACAAGGAATTTGTCTCCGGTACAGAACCGAGGCTGCCATCTGCGGTGCAAACACACCAATGGCTCTAACCGTCAGGGGCAACTTGGGGTTCAGTGTCTTGCCCAAAGGCACTTCGACATGTGGCCTGTAGGCATCGCGATTCGAACCTCCAACCCTCCGGTTGGGAGACAACTGCTCTTCCCACTGAATCCTAATCGCCCCCTTTTACTGTATCTAATCATACCTTTCTTCTACATTTTCAGCTTTTTTTTGTTTGTTTGTTTAGCCTCTTTCGATTTACAACCTGGTGTACTACACAAGGTGGCATTTTTACAATTTAATAACTTCAGTGAATAACTATGAAACTTTATTTAATGTGGGTTGGTCACCTCTAGGCGATCAATATTAGCCCTGATACGGATCCAGTGCATCGTATCAGGGCATCAATATTTTGTACATAACCCTAAACTGAAACTTTTATTTTCATTCTAGGCTTAAATAGCAACAACAGGACACAAAAATTGGTGTTTTTACTAGTTTGTTGAGGAGGGAAAATCGTGCATTTTGTCAAAAGCACAACTTAATATTTCAGTATGAAAATGTATAAATGCAAAAAACTGGAGAAGGTGAAAGTATAATTTCCTAAAGTTTTGTAATGTCTAATAAGGGTTGACTTCATTGACTTCAGGCTCTTATCAACACGTTGATAATAATAACACCTCTGTTGGATCCTGTGAGTATATTCCAGGTTGGTAGTGCCAGCAGCTCTGTTACTGTTGTGTTATGTCCCCTTTAAACCCCTCTTTCAGAGGCACCAGTTTGCAGAACTCTCTGTACAGCAATGATAGCCTCATTAGCTGCTTCCTAGCCTTTGTTGTTTTTACAACAAAGATGTGTTCTCATTAGAAGATGGGCTTCTTTATATTGTCTGCTTCCTCTGACGGTCCCCTTAGATTGAATGCCAGCAAATCCACAGAGTTATTTTCCTCTGCCCTCTTTTTCTTTCCCTGCAAAAATCAATTGAAAGGTTTTTTTGGTTTTCCCTTACAAAAGCCTGTTAATTTCTGTCTTGATTTGAAAATTGGCTTGTAAAAGTCGCTGTTGAGCTGGGAATACAGTAATTCCTGCTCAGAAATGTCTACGTTTTACAGACAAGAGACAGACAGACAAGGTACAAACTGAGAACAAATGCCAACAATTTTCTTGATCTGAGCTATGCAAAGGGTCTGAAAACATCATACAATTTAATGCTTCAACTGAACTACTAAGTGACAAGAAACGTTACGCACCGATTTTTGCATTAACATCAACATCAGTTTCTTAAAACACAAACAGAAAAGCAGGGTGACCTTCTCTTGACTTGGCACAGAAACAAAGCCATTTGTGAATGACTCTTTTGCTTGCAAGAGTATTAAATTTAGCATGACAGGGACACCTTCATGTTTGCTTCAACAACAACCAAAAATCTTTGACCTCCATTTTTTAGGCTATATGCAGAATGGGGCAATTTATCACAAGCCAAAAAATCTCAGCACTCTAATTAATTACAACTAAGTAAAGAATGTTTGGAGAGCCAAATTGCCTTAATTCCCCAAACACCGGCTGAAAGTCATTCATTATCAAATGTGTGCTCAAAGGTTAGTTTGCTTTTGTGAAGACGAAATAAGCATTAATTTCAGAGCCTGTGTTTCCCCCTGTGGGGAGACAGGCGAGTGGTTTGTCATGAGTCCACACATCACTGACAGCAGGTTCGCTGTCTGATCATTGCTCGCTGCTCAGTGGACAACAACGGGTCCCGGATACTTTGTGTGTGGTTTACCCAGAGAGCACTCAGAGAGCACTCACTCACTTTAATTGAATGTTAAGCACGGATAGTTTTATTTGCTGGATGAAGTTTTGTTTAGAGTAACAAGAAAAGATAGAGGTGTGTACAGATGCAGCTGCTTGAGGAGAAGTGCCAATGGCACAAGAGCTTTAAGGCCTCCATTTACAGGCACAGCAGGGAATATGAGTCTTCAGTATGGAGTCACTGAGTGGAGATGTGTAAAACTCCCACTGAATGCTCAAGGGAATCTGCTCAGTGCTTGAAGATAGCTTTTAAGTCTGAAGCACCATCAAGAAAACAGGTGGGCTGACTAAATTCAGGATATACAGAAACTCGCTATAGAAATAGTGGACAATTGGCCATATCAAAGCCATCTCTCCATTTATTTCTCAAAATACACAAAAAAAGTTTCAGCTCCTCCTCCTGCTGTTCACAGATTCACCCAGGGCTCACACTATTTGAATTTTAAGCAGTTCGAATGAAGAAGAATAAGAAGCACTTGAGATGAAATCCATCTCTCAAAGGGAATTCATCAAAGAAATTACTTCCCATATCAACAATAGAAATTACCCCACAATATGCAATTGTCCTATCCACATATTCATGGAACCCTTTGGTGTTTTATGGGGTAAGAGGGACTATTTAGCAGATAATACAGTATTAATGTGGAGTAGAGGGAGAGAGCAAAAAAGGGTGTTTTAATGGAAGTGGCTTCTTGCCCCTGAATTTTGATGATGTGCACAATGCTCTTAAATCCCTTTCTTATTTAAGCCTGCTCTGCAGGTACTTTTGAACCTTAATAGGATAAGCAAAGGACACAAAAGATTTCTATCTCTCAAGTCTTTCAGTTCACTTCATCCAGATCTCTGGCAATAAGCACCCCATGAATCATTCATTTTTAATAGATTATGCAAATTTCAGGACATAAAATCAACAAGATCAATAACTGCAGGCATTTTAATTGGTGCTCAAAAACATTTTAAGGCTGAACGTAATCTCCAGTTCTTTCCCCCGTAAAGACACAATTAATTTGAAATTGGATCTTGGCCTAAATACTGTAGATAATTTACTACTTTTTGCATAGCTTAAAATTCCTCTGGTAGGCTTATCGCTGCCAAGTAAACTGTAATACTCAGCCATTAGAGAGACCACACACCTGAACATCACCTATTATCCACGCAGGCAGGCACTGAGGGAAAACCAAGCAGAGGAGCCACTAACCAAATACTAATTACCAAGTGGAAATCAGAGCAATGTTTGCTCCATTAGTTTGACCTCTTTGTGCTTTATTTCTCTGCCTTCAGTGAGATCTATTGCCAGGAAAGGGCATGGAATCAACTTATTTACTATTAAGAAAAAAATCAAGTCGTGGACAAACACGCAGACACACACACACACACACACACACACACACACACTGATATGCAAACAATCCCATCTTTCTTCCTCTACGTCTCTTTGCACCTGTAACACAGTACGGAGACCCTCTCTGCAGAACCCATCTAAAACGTCCCAGGTGCAAAGCAGAGCCTGGCCTGCTTTCTACAGGGCCATCAGTGCACAAAGGACAAACACACACCTTTCTTCTCAGGAGGCCTGCCATACAGGGGAAATCTACCTCCCACATATTAATGAGAAAAGGGTCCTTTCTTTTCTCATAAGACTGCTTGGCTATCATTTGAGAAGGGGGGGGGGGGGGGGTTTCAATCCCCGTCCCACACCGAACTCGTTGCCTTTGATGGCTGCTGCATAATTATATGAATTTTAATAAAAGCTCTGTATATTAATCTCAGGCCCCCGACAGTCATCGTAAACTTTCAGTAAACTTAACCTTCTTCTTGGTAATAACACAGCAACAAGGAAACAATATTTCAATTAGCCAGGCAGTCATTAACTGTGACAAGGAGAGGAGACGACGAGGGGGGAGGACAAGAGAGAGAGAGAGAGAGAGAGATAGGAGGGTGAAATAAATGATCATGGTGTTAGAGTTAGGCGGCAGAAATGCCAGAGTGTATTTACCGAGGCACATTACTTGTGCTTTGAGACACACAAACTGTCTCCCAGAGAACAAATCACAGGGAGCAACACAGTAGCAGCCAGCAAGCAGTCAGTCCTGCATGGTGGCCTTTTTTGTGAGACCTTGCTCTGATACACAGTCATAGTTCTGATGTGTTGACACCCAAAGGTCCTTGTCCAGCGGTGACTGAACAGCTTGCCCCTGCTTCCAATCTTTCTTATTGCCCTGCTTGCTCAGCGAAAAAACAGACAGAGGGCATCTGCTAAGCTTTTATCGCATCATCATACCACCTTTTCAGCTCGGAGTGAAACAGTATTAAAAAAGTCTTCACACTTAACTTTTTGGTTTTGCTTTTATTTCCACATCTTTTTTTGTCAGTTGCACAAGCATGCTTATCATTGTTTCCTTTTACATTATTGTTCAAAACCCCTTAGCTGAAGCTGTGGCTCAGCAGCATAAAGTATGGTATGGCACTTGATCTTACCTACAGGGTAGCTTTGCGACACACTGGGGCCCAGGTCTGGGTTGGCGCTAGAGGATAAACTGGGCTTGCCTTCGTCCAGGCTGGAATTCAGGGCAGGGAGCGAGTACTCATTAGCCTGGGAAAAGGACAGTTGAATCATTACACAACCAAACAATACATAGATGGAAATCCTCCCTTCTCCTCACAGTGAGTCTGTGTGAGTATAAATTTGTATGAGAGCATTGTGTGTGTGTTTGTGTGTGTTCAAGCTGCAGGGTGGCAGTTCAAGCATATCATGAATGTATTTTCGTATTGTCTGAGAGGAAGTGGGATTTTGAGATGAATGAAAAGCCAAGGCGTCAGCTGGCCCTTTGTGCTTGACTGCAGTCCTACCCCTGATCAGCCAAGGGAGAAAGCAGTTCTGCTTTGTTGCAGGCACACCATGTGGCCCTGTTTGGGACACTACTCGCTTTTTTTTTACTTTGCTTTTTGCTTTTAATTTGGAATTTTGCTTCTTGTGTGTATACAGATGTTGTGTTAAAGGACTAGTTCATCCAAATTACAACAAATAAACATATTTTTAGCCTTTTCAATGCAGATTTTATTTGTATGTGACAAAGTGTGATATCCACCTCAGAAACGTCAGCTTAACTCTACTTAAATGGTGGTGAATTGAATTTGTGCATTTATGCTGCTTTAACTTTTCAAAAATAATTGAAATATAATATCGGTAGGTCTCGGTATTGAAATACATTAGTTTTCTGCCCCGTGACACTTAATGGATGGATAATTTTTGCCAGTGCCAAAATTTTACCTCACTATTTTTTCCTTTTAACAAATGATGCCAAATGTCTCCCATTTTTTTTATAAAGCTGTATCTGTAAATAAAAATGAGTAATTAATATTGATTATGATTTAAATCAAGAAAATATTTGGATCAGTTAACAAATCTGTGAATCTGTCCAGAGATTCACTATCATCTTTTGGTAGCTGATAGTTTCAGCGATGCAAAAATCAGAGGCATCAAAAAACTCAGATGTAAATTCTCATTTTACAGCAACATCTCTTTCCAGAAACAAGATGGTTTTTCTGCATAATCCACATTTACAGTACTTTCTTCATACTTTTCCTTCAGTAGAAAATGGATCAGATCAATGGAAAACAGTTGACAGAAAGGTCCGTGGATTATTCAGTGGAACTGTGTCTGGAAAGATAGACTGCTACTGAACTTTTTGAAATAAATGTTTTAAATGATTTGAGCTCTACAGACAAGTCCCATTTGCCCGCATTGTACTGAGTTGGAGGCAGAAACCTCAACGGTAAAACCCAGTATATCATGTTGTAATTTGGATGAACTGACCCTTTATTAAACAAACTATTTTCACTCCTTTAAAAAACATCATGTTTTCTTTTGTAAATGTACTAAAATACACTCTTGACAGATGTTGTTGTTTTTTTTTTTTTCTTTTAATGAGATGAGACTTCCGGAGCCTGAGTGGTGACAATGTTTGTCCAAAGCCCAGTTTGAGCCTGAGTGGCTCAGTGGGCCATGCTCCCACAGGGGGACTCCTGTGACCCCGCGCTTGTCTGCCTCTATCACCGATAAACTCTAATTGTCTGCTACAACTGTTCACTGGCACAATGTCGGATGTTTTCCTCTATTCTCTGAGGCTTCAGACGCCAAACAGACGTTTTATCATGCAGATAAAGGGCAGGAGAGGGAAACTGAAAAGATAGGTCTGAAAAGGATGGCCAAATGGCTAGCAGAAGTGTGGGAGGAGTGAATCCATTGAGTTTTGCATCTCCAGAATGGGTTTTTAATGCCTCGCTACAGAACCCAGACACTGGCTAATAGGGCCACATTTTCCTAGAAAAAATAAATAAATAAATAAAGGAAAGTGAGGCACCCATGAAAGGGAAAGTGCTCTGATTAATATAGCATTAAATTAAAGCTGATTTTTCTGGACTGTTCCTTCTTTACTCGCCCCCTTTCTTTAGTCTAACCCTTTTTCCCTCTGCCTTTTAATACTCTCCCTGACGTTCTTTGTGATTGCAAGTCATTTCCAATTCGTTTTGGTATTGATCTTCCAGTAGAAATCAGTTTTGTAATTAGCTGCAAATTAGGCCCTCTTCTGGAGGTGAGGCCTGTCCCACTGATTTATCACCTGCATAATTCGCTCCGATTGGAGAGAAATTAAAATGAACTCAATTAGGCGACTGCTTTTACTTTATGTGTCCGACTTATAGTTTGGTGGGAGAAATTAATAGTGTCTTGTTGTTTAATAGTATAAAGAAAATAAATAAAGGTTATCCATTGTAATAAGCTCAGAGCTTTTAATAAGCGGTGGTTTCTGGCTGTTGTTTTGGCAGGAGGGTGGCTGTTCCCCAAATGCCTCTTAATTTTTGAAATGAGGATGGATGGTGACTGTGTTTTAATATCAGAGACAATATATGGAGGCTGCCTGTTTCAGATGTCCATTTCATGAATACATGTTACAATAAAGGCAGCTTCCAAGAGCATGACAGTCATTACACATCAAGGTATGATACAAAATTGGAGAATAAACAAAAAGAGTGAGAAGCAGCAGTTGAATAACACAGCAAAAAAATGAATAAAAATCTAGATATTGATTCATTTCATGTTGGCTCACTGTTATTCTCAATTATAAGGGATACAAGGAATGTGTTTTTCATCACAAAATCAATAGTGTGTGGGAGTTTTCCTGGTGATCCCTCCAGCATTATACATTCTGGGTTGTAATCCAGTGTCTGGCCAGCTCAGATGTTTGTTTAATTAGCTTTTGTTTGTGGTTTGGGAAAACTGTATTTGTGACAAATGTGCTCGATTCAGCATCACATGCACAGTTTGTGTGTATTTATGTGAAAGAAGTGCCAAGTTGCAGTCGTACTAACCTGTTCGAGTTTGACATGCTC
>NW_018127949.1:3077244-3081730 GCF_001952655.1 Monopterus albus
GGGAAGACATCGGGGTACGAGGGGCGTTCAAAGACCCGGTCCAATGCTTCCAGCTGCTGCTGAGTGAAGGCATCTGCCCTCAGGTGTTTCCGTAAACTCTCCACACTACCCTGAGAATCACTGTTTGGGCCAGAACCATCTGAACCATCTACAAGAAGAAAAAGCAACAATCGAGACACTGACCCTGGGAAGCTGGCCTTTACTTTAAGCTATGCACTTTATATTCTCCTCATGTATTTTCTGTAGCACCACTGTGGGGGATATGAGGAGGACAGGAAAGGATGGAGTGCAGTTTTTCTGCACCTTAATGGCTGTAGTGAGCCACTGGCTACATCACACAGGCTTTTCCCTGCACCCCACGCCCCCACAGTGTTAACACCATCATGATCTGAAAGGCCTCTGGTAATTGATGGATTACCACCACTTGCAAATATATACATGTTGTGGCAAGCATGTTACTAATGAAAGCAGCAGCTAGCCCATTATAGTCCCTTTTCTTTTGAGCCGGAGGATTTTTTTTCTTCTTCTGCTGGTGGTTTCTTGAATTCAAGAGCAGTTTTTTAAAGCACAATTTCCCTTTCACAATTCAGTGCTGCTTTTCTTCTCTGCCAGTGTGTGGTTCCATTTGGAAACGGCGGCAGAGGACAAGAGGCTGAATAAAATCGTACAGTTTAGTTCAATCACCCTGGTCTCCAAACACAGGAATTTTCTCCTGACTCCTGACCTGATTACCTGACTGTTGGGAGAAGGATGCCTTTGCTTTTCCCATTGTCACTTGTGTGCACTGCTTTAAAGCCTTTACAGACCATCCTACCATATCTCCCTCCCACCCTTCCTTTTTCCTCCCTCCTTCTCCATCACCCCCACCACTCCTGCCTGCAGTGGTTGTGCCTCTAGGTCTCCTCCCCGGATCCCACAAAGCTTCAGCTCCCTTACAAATCTGTCATTCTAAATTTGCAGCAGATTATGTTCTCCCTTCAGTGGGAGAGTAGTGATATATGATATGCAAGGCCTCTATTGATTGCCTGATCTGGTGGCAAGAGGGAGCTGAAATGAACTTGAAATGAACATCATGCCTCAACTCATTGTGCGTATAATACTCTACTTAATCCCACATTTTTCTCTGCCATGGAATTCAATTGATCAATCATGTCTGTGTGATAGTACCATTTGGGAGGGTTATTGCTGTTCTATTCTGTGTATGACCTTTTTTCACACAGGCTGAGGCCAGAGGATGAACCAGACTCTCTCTCAAGAAGAGCTAAAGGACCTATAACAGAGGGTGTGTGTGTGTGTGAGTAGATGTGTCTGTTGGAAGTATTCAGAGGTCAATAGGTCAAGGCTGTTCTAGTCTACTCGGAGCATTTTTCTTTTTTTATGTTGTTGCAGTCCTTTGGTCAAAATGTAAACAAATCCTGCACCTGTCCGTGGGCCTTGGTGGATTTTTACATTCTCAGCTGTTCACAGGTATACATGCTTATACTATAAACAAGATTGTTTGTAATAATTTATCCAAGTATGATGTTGGAGATAGCAATGCTGGGTCAGCACTCCAACTTACTGCGGTCAGGTAGTATGGATCAATGTTGTTAATACATGACAATTTATTCAAATAACTGTCCCTTGCATCCTTGCTGAGTTTGTCTCGGTATGGCATCCTCTCAGTTTGCTTCTGTTTCTGTGGTTTAATTGCCAGTCTGTTTATTTTCTGTACCACTATGCTCACTGTAACTATTCTTCCATATTTTTTCATATTTCTCTTGCTTACAGTCCTGATGCTAAATTACGCTAACAATCTATTGGCTATAGCTTCATATTTAACTGACTGATGTGACTCATTTAAGTTTCAGCAAGAAAGTAAAATACTGAATTACTCTTTCAGCAGGTTAACACAACTACCATGTATGGAAGATTAAAAAGCAACAACAGTCCTGATTTTTTTTCTGATCTGTTGCTCATCTGTACATGTCAGCACACTCAGGTGAATGCTCAGCATGTTTGGCTCTAACCTACTATAGCTGCTGCTTGTCACTTTATCAAACTCAATTGTTCTCTTTGCTACCAAAACAAATAGAGTCATTAATTACTTTCCATCAGCCAGCCCAAGCCACAACACCTGATCAATACCCTCCACCATATTTGTCATTCACCACTGTGGAATACACTTCCCACACACAAGACAAGCCATCCTGGGTCAGCCTACACACTCGGAGTGAGGACAGTCCCATCTGCCCTCCCAGCTAGTCCCATCTGACAAATCAGTAAGGACAGCGTTTTGGTGATGAAGATATCTCTGGTGGCATTTTGAACATTTATGCAGCTGTGCAGTTTTGCTTCTTCAAGGTGCATAAATCAAGTTGAAGCAACCTCAGTCATTTTCAAGACTGTCCTTTCAAGAAAAATGGCAGCAGATGCCTAAGAACAACATGTTTTCTAATGCTGGTCGAGACTGGTTTCTTTTAATAATGACCTTAACACAAATCATTTTAACCCAAATCATGAGCTAATGCTAACAGTGTTGTTTGTTTCTTTGTTGGTTTTTTGTTTATTCGTTTTTTGAACCCTCAGGACAGCTAATACTAGAAAAGATCTAGTTTGTATTAAGTGTTGTCCAAACATGTTGGAAATCAAGTGTTTATAGTTGTTTCTGATCAGCCACAGCTATAACTGTGGTGAAAAGCCAACCATCGTAGAGAGGACACATGAATTTAGAGATACAGACAAGAAATGTGGAGAGAGAGAGGGTATAACATGCAACCATGGACGTTAGAGTTAGCACATATAACAAAATAAAACATTTTCAAGACATTTTCATGTAACACACCATAATTCCATGCTACTGTATGAAAATCGATCTAAATTTGACAGGTTGTTTCTACTGTATGTTGCTCATGACACAATCAAATCTAATCAGACTTGACCTGCACAGCCCTGATCAAGCAGATTAGTTGAGAGTGTGAAACTTATTAATTTATAAATGATGATGTAATTTTAAAACTATCACTTTGATTTTTGCTTATTTAGTCACAAATAGTTAAAGCTAAAGTGTCTATCAGCACTTTCCATTTCCAAATCTGCCCAGCATGCAGCAGTGATACTAATCTTTGACCACAGTGGCTTTGTTGCTGTGTTGGGTGCTTGTCCCGCTCTGTGGTCATTTATTGATCATTGCTGGAGTTGAATGTATTCAACCTGACATCGGTCTGTAGTAACACTCTGGTAACGAGGGAGCGGCCTCTATCAGATCAGATAACCAGCTCTATAAAGCTGACTCCTTTGGCTCCCTGAGGTCAAGACACGTAGCAGGAGGCTTTTGCCACCACAGCACTGGGTCTGGGAGTGAGTGTGAGCTAAACAAAAATAGAACAATTGTCATGATGGAAGTGCAAATTGACTAGTTTTTCTGAAAGTTTGTTTCTAATTGAGGGAGAGGGTGATTTCAGAACAGAAGTTTAAACTCTTTCATACAATGACAATAGAGTTTCTAAATTCTTGTTAGAGGCATGAAGAGGTGAGCTGGCACCTTGAGGTCATGAAAGCATCCCTCAGATGAATGAGCTTACACCCCCAACACCAAATCTGCGCCTTGTTTAAATAATATGTCAACGTACATACGCTCTTGTACCCTTCACTAATTGTTATGTATCTCACAATTGTGCACCTCTTTGATTTCCCACTTGATTCATGGCTAAATGAAATCAAATTAAAACTCATTTACATTAAATTGGATAAACTCAGGTGCATTTTGATTTTCTAATTGAATGTTTGGATTATGTAAACATAAATGAAACATGGTTTTTGGAATGTGATATGGTTGTTCTGCAACATCAAAGACCTGTGATTAGTGCAGAAAGGAATTAGATGATTAATTCATTAGCTGATCAAACTGAAATCAATCCACAACAGTTCTGATAATGAATTATTATTATTAGCGATATTGATTCCCAAACATTATCTTCTTGCTCTTTTGCTGCTTTTCTTTGTTGGGTTTTGTGGTTGTTGGCCAAAAAAAAAAAAAGGAAGATGTCACTTTAGACTTTAGACTTTGAGAAACTAGACCCAACAATGAATTGTTTTATTGCAAAAATTGTGACGACTTCTAAGATTTACAGAAGATCCGTTTGGAAATGCATTAAATGACATTTGCTGTGATGTTGCTGAGCTTTTAAAGGCTTCATTAATGGAATTTGGAGGTTGCACTCTGGTGATTTGGCTGAGCTCTGATCTCCTGTGCTGATTGCTCGTCTCCCCCGTTACAGATACTGATACATGGAGCAGTGTGTGAAGGTGGCCCTCTCCATCACTCATCTCCATCCACACACATGGGTTCAGTCCCCATGAAGCTCAGAGATGGGAAATAATTAATTCAACAGCTGCTGAAGCAGAATCATGTTCATTCTGATTGCTGCTGCCTATTGTTGTTGGCTTTTGAAATATATGATGATCATCTTATCATGAAATTTCATTTTTTTTTTTTTTTTTTTTT
>NW_018127949.1:3082087-3083521 GCF_001952655.1 Monopterus albus
GATCACCAAACAAACCCCGAATACCACTTGGCACCAAATTATATCTAACTTTATACATAAATACAGCAGATTTATATTCTACTAAATCAAAAAATTTTAAAAAACCTGATAGTGCAAATGATGAATTCGTATGATCCCTGTAACCACGTCCATGAACAATTCTAATGGCCCGTTTTTGCAATATAAATAATGGCCATAATGCACTTTTATATGTATTACCCCAACACTCAACACAATAGTCCAAATAAGGTACAAACATGAAACAGTAAAGAATATGGAGTGACTTCCAATCCACAATATTTTTAACTCTAGCCAATATAGATATACTTTTAGCCAATTTATTATGTATATATTTAATATGAGGTTTCCAACAGATTTTATCATCAGTGTTTATACCTAAAAATTTTGTTTCAGAAACTCTTCCTATATTGGCATCCCCCACCTTTACTTGAATCTGATGATTTAATCTTCCATATCCAAACAACATGAACTTTTTCAAATTTAATGATAACTTATTCCTGTCACACCATTTCTTCACCTTATCCAATTCCAGAGTAATCAGACCCATTCTTGGTATTTCTCTTATACATCAAGAAGAAAGCCTGACACTAAGCAAGAAAGTGTTCAGAATGGCTCAAATTAAGAATCATCTGCAGGTCTGATTGTGATATGACTTTGAAAGACCAGACATATTTCATAGGCACTGCATGTTCTTGACCCCAGCTGTTGGCTCAGGTCAAGTTAGCTCTCTCACTTGTTCATTAATAAGAAGAAGTGACGAAACGCATCCGTGGAAGCAAATTTGTGATTAAACATCAGATACAGTGTCAATGTTTTTTAGTTCACCCTCAGAGAAGCAGCTAAAGGTTCTCTTTTGTCTTTTCTGAAGTCTGCAGTATCAGTAGTTGGGGGGGTGTTCAGGAGTGAGGTGAATGGTGGGGTACTTGGATGTTAATCTGTGAGGTAATAGCTTTTCTCTGCAGAATTGCAAATTCTAATATATGTCACTTTGTAAAATGCAACGACAGCCGTGGTCACCAAAGGCACCATCTCCAGGGGTCTTTCTCTCTCCCCCACTCTGTCCGTCTGCAACAATGGCTGCCAAGTGTAACATGCTACTTTTAATTTGCAATAACACGTGACAATAGCAGATTAATGGCTCTTATGACACCTGTGTCCCTGAAGCTCCTCTTGCCGAGACCCAGTGTACATAACGTGTGTCACACTACATTATCTCTACATCCCTCCTGTAATGGGGGACCTTTTTTTTAAGGGCGCCGCTGACTTGGAAACTTAGGAGCTGTCTGGCTGCTTGGCAGAGAGCCACAGCTACTGCCTAAAACAAATACTCAGGGCCACACAGCCAATCCATTTAGCCAGGGCTTGTGTTGCTCCATGCCTCCCCTCCTCAGGGCCCCCCCCCACCACCCTGCC
>NW_018127949.1:3083764-3090600 GCF_001952655.1 Monopterus albus
CACGGCCCCCCCCCCCCCTTCTCTTTCCTTTGCTCATTTTTGTTCATGCTTTCGACTCTTGGTAATGACTGCTTGTGCCATAATCATCATGAGGCTTACCAAGTTAAATAGGGCTCAGGCAAGCTACTGTGCTGTGAGGAAATTTAATCCAGGCTTTAACTGACTATAGACTGCTGCCTGAGCAAAGCAAAAAACTGTCTGAGTAACAAACAGGGCCAGACTGAAACACAGACTTTAGCTGGAAAAAGATCTGTTTTGAACCAAAAATCACCATGAAACACCAGAATAGCAACACAACTACGTATGTTCCTTGTTAGATTTTCCAAATGCTAACATCTTATATATGGCTTTTGTAGTGTTCTGTTTTTGTCTTGTTTGGTTAGAAAAATGACTAACCTGTATTCTTACAATTGTAGCATTTGATCCTGTGTTAACAATTTACCAAAGGCAATTTTTAAAATAAATACATGCATGCATCAAAGCAAAGAAAGCAGGCCTCTTAAGACAACTGATGGCATCTATGTGATGATTTCCACCACTATATGCCACACAAATGAAAATCATATATAGGGCCATAACCACTGCAGCATATGACATACTAGAACTATGGCCTACATTTCAAAATTACTTACTATTCTCCTACTGATGCTCAATTTCCACCAAAACTGGAAGTTAGTTTTTGTTCTAAAAATCTTCACATCCCTGAAAATATAAAAAACGTGGCTTAGGTGTTCTAAATGACAGTTATGGCCCTAGTTTAGAGGACAATGCAGCCAAACATGAAATTCCCAAAAATAAAACATGGATGGCATAAAAGGAAACTATCGAAGTTGTTGAAATTGTTGCTATATTATTAATTAAATATGGTGTGGTATCTGGAATAGTTTTGTGGTTATATAGGACCGCATACACCACAGGTTATCACGTTGGAGTTGTGGATTACATTTCAAAATAAAAATACTCACAATTTACACTTCTGGTGAAAGTCAGTGTCCAACAAAATGTTTGGTAACATACTTGATGTTGCAACGGTTTCAAAAGCCCACACAGCTCCCAGAATTCTGAGGACATACCCTACTGTAAGTGGCCCAGTTTGAGAGGACACTCGAGCCTACCAGTTGCAAAATCTTGAAATTCAGGTGTTTTGTTTGGTAAGGTGCACTTTAAGAGAACACAGCAACAGGACAATAGTGTCTACAGGGTAACATCATATGTAATATACTATTCTTACAAACTGCGGCTCGAGGCAAGACATAGCTTTTGCAGCTGTGTGTGTGTGTGTGTGTGTGTGTGTGTGTGTGTGTGTGTGTGTGTGTGTGTGTGTGTGTGTGTGTGTGTGTGTGTGTGTGTGTGTGTGTGTGTGTGTGTGTGTGTGTGTGTGTGCGCGCGGACAAGGCCTGTGGTTTATGCTTTGGAAAGATAAAGTATCCCTGACCCTGTGGTTCCAGGAAGACACGTAGGCACTGACTGGCCATTCAGCAAGTATATAAGAACCAAAGGTCCCCCTCTGTCACCCTCAGTGCAAGTCTTACTATGATGCAAACACACACGAGCACACACAGCCACACACAGTTTTCTTCTCTTTCATCATAATGCTGGCCGAGCACCTAAATCAAAGAAATGGCAGCACATCAGGGGAATCATCTGAGACTGAACAGCCACAGAAACATGGTGCTGTCACCTGGAAGACCTCCACAAAACAGACCAGCTCTCCTCCTCACATGCACATACGTTATTCCTCTCCGTGCCCTTTAATACCTCTTTGCCCTTCAGTAGCAATCTGCATAGAAATGTGTGCATTCTATCATTCAGTGACTAGACATTACACCCTGGCTAATATGAGAGGTCCTCGAATGACTGAAAATGAACCCTTGAAAAGACCAGACGTTTGCATTATGCCTCCACGATTGCATCTCTTACAGGGAAAGACTTGATTATGTCATTTGCCATGTCCACATCATGCTGGTTTTTATATCTTTGCCAGGAAATCTACCTCTGACAGGTCATTAGTCATCCCCCCTCCCCGCACGCACATAAAACATCAATTCCACTCAATATCCTTGCAAACCCCCGTGCTTCTCAACAAACGCCAGAACAAAGAAAACGCTATGTAAACTGCTGCCGTGCTCTGATTAGCTCTCATTCCAAAGCAATGCAGAAATAAGGCACTCATTCCCCACCCTGTTTGAGATAACTGCCCCTTTTCAACAGCCACATCATCCCTCCATACCCATACATGCCTTGTAACATGAGTGCATCTGTTTAGCTATTCTCATCAGCTACTTATGTAGTGACATTACGGAAGCCTGTTGCTTACAGAACCAATAATCTATATCGCCTCAGGCTCCCTTATATCCACTAACCTACCACTTCAGCAGCAGCAGAAGTGGAGCTACTTTTGTTGAAGAAAAAAAAGCCTCCACAGAGGTATAGCAGCTTTCTTGACTGACCTGGGTGGTTGGCTACATCATCTTGACATGTAATTATCTAAAGCCCTTTAATCACTTCCATAAAGATTAATTGCAGGAGACAACAGCGGAGGTCGTGTCTTCAAATCAAAAAACTCCTTGGCAGATTGACACAGCGCTGTAACAGAGTTCAGACTTAGGTGTTTTATAAGGGTCAGCTGCTGGAACTGAAGCACTTTTTAATGCTGTAATTGCAAGCTCAGCAAAGTGGGTTTTATGGCATAAGCTGCAAAGAATACTATTCAAGTTTTTAGCCGTCTTTTTCAGATTTGAGAGATTTTCTGCATGCTGATACTGAGCTCTGCAGTTTTTTTTTTCTCCTTGTGACAAAGACGTTCTCTTACCTTCATCTCTTTTCCTCTTTTCACCATTGGATCGTGGAATTCCCAGAATCCCATTGATGGAGTAGGATCCTGCAGGGTCATTGGAGGTGCTGGTTACAGGCGGAGAGACTGTGCTTGGTACTAGGGAAAAGACAAAAAAAGGTTTATATTTTACAGTGAATACATGGTTGTACTGTATGTGCAGTGACTCATTGTGGTGCTCCTGTGGATGCTGATGTTGTGAGCTTAAGTGTTACCTATAGTATGGCCTGGTGTCGACAGGGATGTCCCATCAGGGGATGGATGGAAAGGCTGCTGGACTTTTGTTCGGATGATCCTGGGGAACAAAGCAAAAGCAGATGTCATTGATTTTTTATGACCAACTTCTCTTCCTGCCCCTAAATTATGTGTAATCTTGGTTCACAGCAGATACTATGGAGATATGATGCTATCCACGCATGACTCAGACGCAAGAAGGGCTCTAGTCGGTGGTTCTATCTCGGTGGTGAAGTCTAGAGAAAAGTCTTCACTGCGCTTTTGGTCTGAGTGATCTTGCAAACAAAGCATGAAATCACATCAATTCACCTCAATGATCAGCTTCACTGACTCTACCTGGCCCACACTAATCAGCACCACCCTCTCCTCCCCCCTATGGAGTGGGTTTCACAGGGGCCAAACGCAGCCCTATAGCAGCTCTCTGCTTCCCAGATCAAACATCTCTGTAGAACCAGGGGCTCCCATGTGCCAGTGCGGATGAGGTTGTATTGATTGGGGCTTGGGGAGAAAAAGTTGGGGATTAGTCACACGGGCAAACAGATGCAAATAGAAAGCTATAAATTATATGTGACAGGAAAGCAATAGTTCCTTATTGCCTTGCACAAGCTTACGCCAGCATTAGATTCCTTTAATCTGAATGGCACTTGGGGAGAAAAGGAGCTGTCACAATAATTTGTAAACTTTAAAACTATTCATCATGCCACAAGAGTTATTGTAGGGCACAAGGTAAAGAGTCTGAGTGAGAACTATAGACCCTTTTAGAGTTCACTTCTTTACAAAATTCTGCTTTTGTTTCCATGTTGTCATTTCTTTGCATATTTTATTTCAGCAGAATGAAAAGATTTACTTGCTCAGATGAAACTCCACAGTATGTAGTGTCCAGATTATAATTTTAAAGCAAACAACACTGCTCTTCTTTTATTTTTATTATCTAGAAACACATCAGATGAATAGGATATTTATGCTACTGTAGGTGCCAGGAGGCTTCAAAGGAATAAATCCAACACTGTCACAGATAAAAAAAAAAAAATAGAGGCAAGGCAACCAAACAACAAGCTTTTCCACAGAGCATGTATTGATGTTTTAATTTTTTTCACTTCTCCCCATAACAGTTATTCGACCCCTTGACTCGTGTGTGCTACATAAATTCAAAGACTTTATTTGGTATCCATGTTCTTGATATTGAATAAGCAATTTGGGAGAATGAATTAATGACCTGGCTGTTGCTGAAAATCCCCCGAAGAAATATTAAAATTGCTTTACTTCTGAATCAATACTTTCGAGCGCCATTGAGGACTTTTTTTTTTTTTTTTTTATGCCTACCAGGGTAGCGTTACTTGTTGGTTGTGGTGGCCCTGACACATAGTACAACACTATCTCTGTAGCATTTAATAATGCATGCAGGGGAAAGGTGTTTAAATAGAGCATCTGCTTTTGTCAACAGTGGTGAGGTCAGACTGTCTGCCACAGAAACCCACAAATGGCCCCAGTTAGAACCATCCAACTGGAAAAGACTTTGACTTCAGTCTTTTTTTTTTCTGCTTTGTCTTAACAGGGGAAACCCCCTTTAAACTGCTCTTGTCATGAAATCTAAAACAGTGATGATTAAACAGCCTGAAGTAGCATCACGTGATCTGGAACAAAGTCTGCAACAGTTATTAAAAACCATTGTCCCCATTGTCCTTTTTCTTTGGACTGCTCCTTTAGAAATTCAAGAAACAATTTGTGTGCCATCTCATTTTGTGTGTATATGCCACTGAGTGTGTGTGGCGCTAGAGTACAGAGCAACACACTGAAGTCTTACATTTCTTAAGCTAAAAAAAAAAAAATTGTCAACATTAAGCCATAATAGAAATTCAAAGTAGCTCTCATATTTCACTGATAGAATTACAGCTCTTTGTATTCACAATTTAATTTCCCACATAAACAAAGACACATAAAGCTTCCCCCCAGACCAAAAGCTTTAATTGGAAGTGGAAAAAAAACTTTAGAGGGCTCTTTTAATGATATTAATGTACATTTTGAATTTATCACATACATGTGTCTGAGCCTCCTTAAATTGGGCTTTTTAAGCAGCCACGAAGCATGAAATGAATTTTCTTCAGCCTTTTCTCTATTTAAAAGATGTCTTGTGTGGAGCTGTCCACGCTCTCCCATCAGCTCATTAAAATGTAATGCTGATGTTGGCTCTATGGAACAGTGCCTCTTAACCAAAGTTCATCACCAGGGATCTCTGGTGGTGGAGGTGGGGGGTGTCCTGCGTCCTCCTGTAGCTGCCATTCTCAAACTATAGTGCTGTTTATGACTTTCTTAAAGAAAGCTGCAGACGTGGAACTCGGATAGTGATATTTGCAACACAAAATTTAGTTATTTCACCTGATAAATTATCATATGAGCGTTTTAATGCTACAATCAAGGCAAAATTGATGTTGCGATTTTATGCATCATCATAATGTCACATCAATATTAATTACAGCACGATAACACCCTGAATTTTAATGCAAGGAGTTAAATCGGGATTTTTATTGATAAAGAGAAAACAGAGGCGTCAGAAATCTTCACAATAAAATATTTTAATGCAGTATTTTACATGTACAAATTACAGCCAATCTGTTCTCCTCCAATTACCCTTTTGGACCATTCCTTCAATATAAAATCCTGCAGAAAAGCCAGTGTTGCTGTCTGTGTGCACCAGCTCCAGCACATTAGATGTGCTAAAGAAAATTGGCCTGCTTTATAGCGCCACGGGATCTGGTCACCGAATATTGATCGGTTTTCATCTCGACAGATTCGCTCAGTCCTGGATGTGCTGCTGATTGTTGAGGGAGTTTGGTGTGAAAGATTGAATTGCACCTCTGAGACCGCAGGCAGCCTCGGCGTGCCGGGCAGCAACTTGGTCAGACAGTATTCTGCTGTGGGTGGTGGCGCTTAGCGCAGATATAGCAACTGTGATAAATGATTGTCAATTTGCGCTCTGCCAGCCCTCTTCACTGGAGTGTTTACGTCCTGCTGCCCCGTTGTTTAACTAGTTTACACACGGAAATCAAACGAGAGGGCCACACTTTTGTAGCTATTTTAGGCTATATTTTCATTTCTTTTCCTACCTGTTAATGGATGAGACGCTGGGGACAGTGTCGTTGTCGCAGATGCCCTCTGCCAGCAGTCTGTCTCTGATCTCCCAGGCGAACATAGTTGGGTTTTGTCTCTTGTAGTCTGCGATTTTTTCCACCACCTTTGGCGTGGCCACTTTAGGTTTAGACCCACCAATCACCCCTGGTTTGATGCTGCCAGTCTCATAGTATCTGCAAAAATAATATTCTCCATTGACACAATGATAGCATCCCTGAAGTAATCATTCAGTGTAATATTATTTTAAGCTCAGCGATACACTCACAGATAAGAGCTTTGGGGAGTTATTGTTTATTTTTTTTAAAAGAGAGATGTCCAAAAGTGCATGTGTTTTCAGCAAAGCATCACACATCTCAAAACAAACACAACTTACATTAAAAACAAATTAAAATACAAGAAAAACGCAGTAGCGCTTCTATTAATAAACGACATGGATGCAGTTCGATCAAATTGCTACTGAACCTTTTCACCAGTATCCACACAAAGAATGAGAGAGGGCCCAGCTGAACTCTGCTGGTCTTTAACACAGCGACAATCAATTTTAGAACAATTAAATATAAGCAAAGCTGCCTGGAACCACGTCAGTATACATGGCTGTTTTTGCGCCGTGTCCTTACAGCCACTACTATCTACCTGTCCA
>NW_018127949.1:3090695-3097402 GCF_001952655.1 Monopterus albus
CCTTGGGCGCCAAGCTCCACTATCCGCTGCCTCACCACGTCCGGGAGGGGTCTGCCGTTGACAAACACCCCGCCGAGCTGGTTCACACCTCCGTGCCCTACGTGGGATACAACAGCAGCACATGCACAACCGTAACATTACATAAAGTCGTTGAGGACGCTGGCTCAGGTGAGTGGAGACAAAGATCACGGAGACTGGTCAGTATGAGAAAACACAACGTCCCTGCTTGTTTGTGGGGAGAACGCGGATTTACATTATGGTTTTACGGAGAAGCCATAAAATGATGCACTTAACTTAGAAACCTGCCTTTAAAAATACATTTCCCCCACTAATAGACGCTGGTTTACTGCAGCCACCTCCAACTTTTCTGTCTTTAAATCTTTTCAAAATCACAGTGACCAAATAATATTTTGCCAGTCGTTAGTCACTATTAGTCTACAAATAATTAATGGGTCAAAGAGGTTGTGTGTTGTTGTTGTTTTTTTAATACAGTCACATAATCACAACACTGCAAAATTACTGTCCTGGTTCTTGCATACATACATACACATATATATATATATATATAGTATTTTATAATGAAGCAAAAATTGACATTACAGCAAAAAAGGTCTTAATTATTATTGTCTCTTTTTGGCCTATTTTTATTTCCTTTCTTTGTGTTTTAAATTAGGTATTTCAGGTACCAACCAACTTCAGCTTTTTAATTACAATAATTCCTTATAATATTTTTAAAAAACGCCCAATGCTGTAACACTTTATTCAGCATATATATTTTGTTAATTTTTCATCTGTCACTGTTATTATGCAATTTCCTCGTTAAGTTAAACTCCCATTAACCTATAGCCAAACATGGGCTTGTGTCATAGCTGCTCTTTAATTTCTAAAATAATTAATATTTTCTAAAACTGTACATTTGACAGTCCCCAGTGCTGTAAAGTTTCTCATAGTCCAAACTCACACCTCATATTTTCTTAGCAGCCCCACCGCTGATGTTTGGTTTTAAGTTACACGTTCCTTCATTTTCCCTGCACGGTCATTTTAAATAATTGAACGAGCTTTGATTACTCCTGTTACATATTGTTAAGCAAATAAAAAGGTCATCAATTTTCCAAATACAACCACCAGTGTCTAAATAAACCACACTGTATGTGGACAAGCGTTGGACCTCTGGGGCTGGCTGTATTTTATTATGATAATCATTCTTATTATTTAGATAATTAAAACACTAGAGGTTTAACTAACGTGTCTTGACCTAATAGGCCTAAACGCACACACCGCGCGGGAAGCTGCAGGGTGATGATACACGTGTAAATTACAAAGTACCTGCCAAAGCATGTTCTTTGTTTACTACGACAAGTTTAATTTCTGCACATCAGTGCTCAGAACTATCGCAGCCATTTGTGATATAATTAAGGAGATTTGACCAGATTACTGGCTGAAAATTGCACACATAAGAAAAGATGTGGGAGTATATTTATTCCATCAGCCTTGTGTTTCCATGACTGGCTCTGTTTACCAGGAGTACGTCAGTTTATTCGCGCAACTTTGTCTCTTTTATGCACAAAGATGCTGTTTGCCCATAACAATTCGCCCTGCTCTCCGTTGCAGGCCTTTGTGTGATGTAGAAATGCCACACTTCATCTGATTATTTTATCCGCTTACATGTAAAAGCTGCAGTGGCAGAGAAACTCAGGTTGTGCTACTTACGGTGCATCGCTGTAAAGGGGTCTGCTTTGCAGTGAATATCCATTGGATAGCAAAGGAAAGACAGATAATCAACTGAAGTCGCCGTTTCGCCTTCCTATCAAGGATGAAAACGTGAAGAAAAAGGTGATTCTACTCGATGAAGGGACTTAGTTTGCCCCCCCCCCCCAACCCCCGTGTTTTCAGCAACCGATCTGATGGAAACTTCTTCCCCCCCAAAGTTGCCTTTCTTTTCTTCAACAGTCCGGTCCGGGAGCGGGGGTCTGGCAGGTGCGCAGCATGACCGAAGGATTGTTTTAGTAAAACGACCTGTGTTCAGTTTATCGGTATTTTCAAAGCCTGGGGTGACCAGAGGTAATTCTCACAGCATGGCAGCGAGAAGACCGTGTTTCTTTAAACAAAATGAAACGTTCAGGTCCAGCGTGCAGGGCCCGGTATCTCCTCAATCCTGGTGGCCTTGATTCACGCGTCAAAACAGCGGAGAAACACGCACACACGCATCGAGTTTCTCTGTCGCGCTGGATGCGTTAGGCTGGATCTTTGGGCTGGGAATGAAGCCTCTCTCTGTGTCTGTGGTTCTAAAAGCTGCATCCCTCCTCTCTTCTCCCCTCTCCTCCCCTCTGCAGACCCCCCTTTTGCTTATATGGATGACTTGTCAGACAAAGGCAATAGATGCCAACACTGTGTGATTCGCCAACGCAAAAAAACCGGGGGTCCAAATGAGGAGGTCTCTGGGTCTGACACAGCGCCAGGAAGGGGAGGGCGATAGATAAAGATTGGGATCGGACTTACAGATAGCAGAGTTTATTAGACATTATAACAGCTGTGAATTACATGCTCGCATAAAGGAAGTTTTAAGTCAGTGAAATAGGGATTCTCATATTTGTGTTTCTTTCTGCTCTTTTTCCCTTAATTACATGGACTAACGGCTTGGCTCTGGGAGGATATCCATGCGCACAGGTCTCCTCACAACCCGGATTTAGCTGAGTTTTCCTTGAATCTTGCTTTCTGTCTTTTCTTTTTTTGCCATCTTTTTTTTGTCCGCTATCGCAAGTAGGCCACACACAGTTCGTTTCCTTGCTTTAATTTATTAAATTTGCTAAATTGGAGGTTAATATGAAGCCTATGTTAAGCTGACGGCGTGCACGGTGTCGAGTGGGAGCAGTGTTGGTGGTTGGAGGTTGGAGGTGAATCTTGTATTTGACCTGCACGCAGCAGTGCCTCTTAGCTTCTGTAGATGGCGCTGTATGGTTTCTCAAATGTAAAGGTGCTGTCGAAGGATAATCCCAAAAAAGTCAAACTTGGGGGTGCACCTGAATGATTGAAGAAACAGCCATGTGTAAGATATGGATCCATGTTAAGGTGTTGCATAAAATTCAAGATAGGATCTGGCCTGTACCTGCAGTATAGTGTCATCTGAAAGAGAAAATGAACTAAGAACGCACAATGAAGTCACAGAAAAGTTAAGGGTCTTATTTATATCCTCCTTTAAAACCATCCTAAATTCGTAGAAATTTGTAATATCTCAAATAATCAAAAAGTCGTTTTTATTCACCACGTCAATCTATGATGCTTAGAAAATAAACATAGGCCTTAAAATTGGGCGACACTTTTCTTAACAAAGTCACAAAGCAAAAGCAAAATAAAATAAAGTGAAATGCTAATTTCAAGAACATTAAATGTATTTTAGAAAACTTGAAAAAGCACAAAACTCAATAAATAAACATTTTAAGTTTATATGGTTGAAGTGACATAAAAATAATAATAATACTAAATGTTCTAAAGTGACTATATAATGTCAGGTGACTTGCGTGGTTTCTTGGTTAATTTGTATGCACGTGACCTCGCCACATGCAGCATTTGGCCATTTTTTGGGGGGGGGGGGGCATCTCTTAGGGGCACGCGGCCACATCTCGCGCTCTGCCTCCTGGTCAGGTTAGGGGATGATTTCTCTTTTTGTTACTGTTTTTGGAGTGAGCTTCTGGTACAATATGTAGCACTATAGGCTGTAATTTCACACCCGGCTGCACATTTCCCTTAAAGCTACATTCTTTTTTTTCCACACTATAAGACCCCCACCACCATCATCACTCCCCCCCTCCTTCTGGAATGCCCTCCTGCTCCCCACAATTTGATCTTCCTACTACAAAAATTAAGCAGAAGTCGGGGTTGGGGGGGAGGTCTAATGTTGAATTGTTTTTTGAACACATATCCAAACAAATATACCGCTTTGGTGTGTTTACTTTAGTTTGTGTTTGAGCAGCACGTGCAGTGTGGTGTGTTTGACTGTGGTGTGGTGTGTGACCCCTCTGTTTTCAGGAAGGGGGTCACTCTCTTTAGCTGCTAGGACGTGGGGCCAGAAAACCATTCAGGGAAAACCCAAACAACAGGACGAGGGAAGCAATTCTCGCTTTGTTTTTGCACTTAATGATTAAACCCTGGATACTTTTAATCATGTGATCACTAAAGCCTGAAAAACAAAAATGTTTAGGGAAAAAAATAAAAAATACAAGAATATAAATAGGCTACAGACTGGGGACTTGTTTCCATTCTGACACACAACTGCAGTATTTAAGACAATGTGCATGTCAACAATTTGGAAAATGTTTTCGGTGCTTGTGTGCACCCATTAGGAGAGGTGTAATGTATTGACAGAGAGCCATTTATCTTTTGCCCCGCTTCCTAATGGCCTGTGCAGAGGAGAGAGGAGAGGTGGTGTGGAGGAGGAGGGGGAGGAGGAGGAGGAGAGGAGGAAGGGAGCACCGAGGGTCCAGCAGCTCCACCCGCAGGACATCAGCTCGGGCTTCCAAACGACTGTGTGGAGGATGATCGAGGCGTCCTGGTGGTGGTCGAACTTTTATTCCTGTAGGTGGGAGAGGTGTCATTTCCTCCCGTGACTCTGCTGGTTATCTCGCGTTATTCCAACGTCACCAATCCGAGTTTCCCTGCAGAGGGAGCTGACACCACTGGTTGTAAGCTCAATGTTAATCCTTTTGGATCTGAGGGAGCGGTCTTTCAGGAGGTTTTATGGCCATTTAGAAGAATTTTGGGACTTTTTGCACATTCCGTAGGCCTAAATCGGAGAATAAGGAATATTTTAAAAGTATAAGCATTTCTGCATGCTTAGATAACAAAAGTCTCTTTTATTTGGCTACAGCATTAAATGTCAGCGACTTGTTCTCGAAATATAAGCAAATGAGTGTTAGATGTGAGAAGTTCAGCTGTCTGCAGCTACACATGATACTGTAACACTAACAGAAATCTCCCCTGTACTGTACATTGGATTTCCACACTGCCTCTCGTGCTCCAGCAGCGAGGCTACTATACTCCGGGCTACAAATCTTGCTGGCATGAACAGATGGAGCATCAATTTGATTCCGTCCTCGACACCGTGCAAGATTGATTTTGCACTTGCTTTTAATTTTGCCCATAATTAATTGGATCATTACAACAGTTTTCCATTGATCTCGACGTTTAAATGTAAGACTAAAAGTGAATTATAATATGATCTATGTTGCTTATCGTTATTTTTATTTTTATTTTTTGCAGCCATTTGTTCTGCGGAAGAATATCCAGCAAAAATCCTCTTTTTTTTTTAAATAATTGCATATCGTTTATCTCTTGTGATTTGCGCGACTCGTTCTTGTACACAGCAGTAAAATCCACCTATTAATGTTACAGTGATACAGTCATTATAATGTCAGACTGTGGCCTATTGATTTGAAACACACACACACACACACACACACACACACACACACACACACACACACACACACACACAGCCTAAATCCTGTCCATCATCTCTTAACGAAAAATGACCTTAATATCCCTACAGTCTGATGCTGTCCCTATCTCTTAATGTCTCTGCATTTTCTAATATAGTGTGGTTCTGAATTTATTATAGGATTAGTGTGGGCTTTTATTTTAACATCGTTTGTCAGGCTGCTTCTCTTTTTAATGCACATATTTAAACAACAAATAACTTTTAATATTCAATAAATAAATAGCATGCACAACTAAAACCACTTTTATTGACCAAATATAAGGTAGCTATGGATGGATAGGATAGGATGTTACACTTTCAGCTTCCAAACAGGATTAATTCATCTGGGCGGCCACTTACAATACCGATAAATGGATATATATGTGTATATAAGTAATAATAAAATGTCGTTTAACTTGACCTCATGTATGTCAGATGTGGAAATCTACAAATGGTTTATTCACTTAGGATTACGCTTACATTTATATTTTAAAGAGTAAATGTAGTCTGACACAATCAAGAAAGTGAATAAATAATATCACAATTCTTCTGAAATGTACCCTGTTTTGTTTCCATAGGTTGCTGTCGCCATATTCTAATTTCTGACACACCACTGGCTTTAGATGTACAACAGCACAAATACGTCGGTTTAATGCATCCAGCTGAACCGTTTACTGACGTTGATGGGGAAATCATCAACAATAGGCGAAAGTTTACAACTGTCACGGTCGTATATCAGACGATAAAACACACACAGGAAGGACACACTGCTTCCCCAACACTGTACTGCCGCTATAACGTGCACGTAGCACTTTACAAACCTGCATCCAGTTTGGTGTTAACTCCAATTAAACTCTACTGCAGTGTTTTCAGGTTGGCTGTTCAGCTGATGATCTGTCCCGTCATTAGTCCTCAACACACACACACACACACACACACACACACACACACACACACACACACACACACACACACACACACACACACACACAGAGTGGTTCCAGTGCTTCTGTACTGTATTAAAGATCCAAGTGCAAGTGAGATCAGGTTATATTACTTTGATTAGAAAACACTTTCTTAAATTACTTTTCATACCCTGAGCACAAAAATAGTCAGACAGTTGAGTTTCTGAGCTTTTCCATGCCTCAGGTACAGCAAATCATTAAGAAAAATTAACATCTCATTTGCATGTAAACGTGAAGGAAGGACGTATTTACAGAAAAAAATACATATT